>NW_026057576.1:1074561-1192695 GCF_023721935.1 Panthera uncia | reverse complement strand
ATGGGCAAAGCGGAAGTAGAGGCACAGGCTTCCGTTTGCGGAATGAGGAAGCGGGAGGGACCAGAGGCGCGGCACGGGGAGGACGGCCGACGATGCCGTCGTAGTGTTGTGTGGCGACAGATGGCGGCCACGCTTGTGGCCAACACGGCCTGACACACAGCCTTGTCAGGTCGCCGTGTCGCACACC
This sequence comes from Panthera uncia, assembly GCF_023721935.1. Lineage (NCBI taxonomy): Eukaryota > Metazoa > Chordata > Mammalia > Carnivora > Felidae > Panthera > Panthera uncia. Next base: position 1,192,508 of record NW_026057576.1, on the reverse strand, counting down.
TGAAACGGACGTCATCCTGTGCGTAACTATACTTCAACGTTGTTTAGTTGTGGGGAAAGAAATTCTTTTTCATGGTGAAAAAAGTAGTGGTCTTTGCTAACTGTGGAACTTGGTGCTCGGGAGTCTAAATAATCCGGACGTCTCTGTCCAGCCCAGCTTTCTGCGCGGCTGGAAATAGTACGTATCCGTGCTTTCCAATATGGTAGCCACTGGACGGTACTGGGCACTCGCAATGTGGCTAGGGTGACTGAGGGGCTGGATTTCTATTCCATTTAATTTTAATGAATTCAAGTTTAAACTTAAGTAGCCACACGTGCACCAAGTTAGAGCGAGTCCATAAAATCAAAAGAATTTTTTGTTCAGTTAGGAAATCTTACCGGCTCCCACAGCAGCTCGTGAAACTCGGTTTCCTCATCGATACGGATGCGGACGAGGAGCGCAGAAGCCTGCGACCTCCTGGTTCCCGCCAAAACAAAGCTTTGTTTTCGCATTTCGTTACAAACGGGACTGATTCAAAGCTCTTCTGAGTGAAACGGTCTCTCAAAAAGTTCAGCAGAAGGTAAACGAGGAAAAAGATCCACAACTAAATGGAATCACACACCCTCCTAAAGGATCAGTTTGAAGCTTTTATGTGTAGGCAAAATGAGAATGATGCTTTTTCGGTCAAGCTATACACAAAATGAATAACTACAAATCACGGGATCCCACAGACGTGTGTCTTACCAGGAAGCCTTTACAACGGTTTAAAATGTAGACTTTGTTAGAATTTTATTCAAAAAAATGGCTCCCAAACTTTTTTAGTCGCCCGACCTGGGACGAGTTAATTAACGTCTCTAACCCTCAGTTTGTTTGTTACACAATGGGATGATGATAGTACCTACTTCACAGGACTGTTGTGAGGACTAAATAAGATAAGAATAAACGAGGCTTTAGCCCTCACATGGTAAGCATTCAGGAGTAGATAAACGGTGGCTATTATTCTGTTGTTGTCACTCCTCCATAAAGTGAAGGCTAATCATCACGTAGAGAAGTCCAGAGGCTCTCCCGGGTATCAGTCATACCCTGGCATTCTCAATTTAGACACCCAGAGATGGCTAAACTCGCTAGGACTTCTAATTGTCCATTCCCGATGGTTCCTTCACACGGAGTGTGTGCTCTGGAGGGTCTCTGCATATTTAAGATATAGGCCATTGTCCAGCCAACAGGGTATCTCACTCGGATACAAGGAATCACAGAGTTTAAGGAGTAAATTTATGGATAAAGCATTAACCTTGTCCTAAATGCCAAGGCCTTTGGGGATTTATCGGTCTTTACCTTACAAAAATAGAGTAAATGCTACGTATGTACTCTCTTTTAAGGATAAAACCAAAAACTGAACTTTTACCTGCTAAAATACCAAATCCGAAATTTGTGTTTTAAAGGCTGGGTCGGCATTCCACGCTCAGGTGTCCTGTTAGAACCACTGTGTGACGATTATGTGGCGAAGAGACGGGCTGGTAATGAAAGTGAATTAAACATATCTGGGGATACACTGTTGTACATCTGTATGTCGTAAGAAAAACTCTCATCCGGACTCGATAATTTAAAAATATGTGTGCGTACCTACACCCATACATACGCACACAGGTGTTCACGTGGCCTTACCTGTTTTGAATGTTGTATGCAGGGAATATAGGGGAGATCATAAGTAAAATTACATCCAACTATGCAGATTTAATGAAAATTTTAAATCTAATTTTCATCAGAGCCATCCGGTTTTAATCATTTCCTGCTTCCTAAATCAAATCTTTTGAAAGGGCTCTCCCAATGCGTTCCGCGAGCGACTCACATGAGCCCCGGCGTCTCCTCTCATCTTGTGCCCTTTAAGTGAACAATGGATAACATTGAAATAGATTTGTAAAAGTTGTTTTATACTGTTTCTTAGCCTTGGGATATAAAAGTCAGGAAAAGGAACAACTTGCTTTTAAACAAAGTGAAATGAAAACTTTCATTTCATTGCCATCTTCCACTCTGAAATAGCCACTGGGATGAGCTGGGTGTTCAGTGCACGGGTGATCCTAGCACGGGCTCCCTCTGTGACTCCTTTCCGAGAGCAGTTTACAACAACCCTGTGAGGCTGACGGGGAGCCTGGAAAGAACCACCAAGGGCCAGTGAGAGCTCGCAGCCTGCCCCCAAGGACCGAAAATCCAGAAGCCCCCAGAACAAGCCTCTGAAGCAAAGGGGAGGCTTTCTCAAGCACCCAGACCTTTCTCCTGTCCTCGCTTTTTTCCTTCCCTCCCCTCTTCACCTCAGTCACCACTGAGTGATCACACAGTTCTAGGTGCTAGATGTAGGGATAAAAAGTTGAATAGGAGTAGCCCGTGCCCTTCAGGAAATCACAATCTGATGAGGGAAGGAGATAAGTAAAACTCACACATGCCCACCCAGAATAAAAATCAGTTTATGATTGCTGTGCTGTGTAATAGATGAGCTCCTGGTGCTGGAGTGGGACCTGAAGCTCCCTGGGGCTCCCGGTGTGGGTGACTTCTCCATTCTTGTCTCGTCTTCCCAGAATGTTGATTACAGCACATTCTTCCTGGGCTGCCAGAGGATGGCCTTTGTACCGCTGATGCTGGCCTCATTTTAAATAGATTCCAGCCTCCCGCAGGGCACCAATCCTTGCTATTTGGCATTTGGCTAGAAAGCTGTCGAGCACATGATGCTGCCCGCAAGAAGCCCACCGGTTAGTGGAAAGCAGTCGATCGGAAATCACCAATAAGCACAATGATATGTCAGGGGCAAGATATTCTGAAAGCAAAGAGAAGGGCAGTGGCTGAACCACATTCAGGGAGCGTGGGGAAAGAGTAGATGCATAGCCCATCAGACTCCTGAGAAGTACACTACATAAGGGGACCCCAACCATGTTCATTTTCACTCGATTCCCTCTCTCAAGAGGAAAAACACATCAACAGCGAAAATAGGTACAGGCTATATTTACTACACTATCAAAACTTGAAGCTTTACATAGAATATAATGGTGACCAGAAGAATCTTGCCTCTCAGAAGCAACTGTAAGAAAGTTGTGAGTTTGTCTGTGTATTTTGTTTTGGTTTTGGAGTTTGTTTTGAAGGGGTTAGCTTTTTTGCTCGTCTGATTCTTTTAGAAATCTCAGCAGAATAAATAACAGTTGGCAACAAAAAACATCAGTGCTGGTCTGCCCCAGCAGTCAAGTTCTCAAACAATCTTCAGGAGCCCTCAAAAAACAGAACACAAAAAGTACCTCCACTGGGGAAAAGGGGGGTGGGGGGGGGCAGAAAGAACAACAACAACCCCCGAGCCTCTATATTTTTGGAAAAGTCCAGCATGCAGAAGAAGCCTCCTTGCTTGGCCTACATCTGCCGATTGGTAATTTGTAATTCAGGTTAAAAACAAAACAGAAGCGCGCATTGTTCTGATACTTGCCCTGATAACATCCCAAGAAAACTCTAGAGCTGGCAAGAGAGAAAAGCAGATAATGGTCAATGCTGTCATTTGAGTTTAAAAAGCACTGTGATTTTTCTTTTAAAGGAACATCTTCAGTTTCCAAGACCGTACACATGGTTTCTGACCGCAGCTCAAAATTTTCCACTGGGCTCCCTCCTGAGAACAAACACCGCTCAGCGGAGAGTGTGCGCCGCCTGCGCCCGTCCAGCCTCCCCGCGGGACCCTTTGCAGAACCAGGGGCCGCCGCACCCCACACCGGAAGCCCACACCTTACCTAGCAGAGGTTCGTTTTATCCGCCACACTGCCACTCCCCCGTCAGACGTATTTTCCGTTTCTCCTTTGCCTATAAAAATGAGAAGATTCATCAGGTTGGAATTTAAGGCCTTTTATAATCATAATTGATCCTTCTAGGCTGATCAGAAGAATATTTTATATTTATTAAGTGCTCTAAAGTTACAATGAACATTCACATATAACATATTATTTAATCCTTCAAATAGCGCTTTGAAGAAACTGTTATGGCCCCCACTTCGCAGCGAGGCAGATTCTTAGAGAAGTAAGTTGCCTAAGGTCACTTAGGGTCACGGGGGTGGAGCCTCGGACTCTAACCCCTTCTTCCTGCGGTTGGATCTCGCCCCAGGCTGCTACCTGCTGTTCCCCAGCGGGCACCAGTCACCTGCCCGGCGACTCACTCCGCCTGGACTTAGCACTGCCCATTTATCTTTGCCATTCTCATTCATCCCCTCTTCCGCAGTGCCCATCTCAGTCACCCCGGCTGCCACGACGCCTCCCAGGGCTAATCCATATAGGGCCGTGCTGGGCCTTGTCTCTGGGGCTTTGGCTATCGGTGCAGCTGGGCAGAAAGGGAGCAGTCTTTCAGATTTGGCTTCGAACCGCAGCTCTGGCCTTTAAACTGTGTGGTCCGGGGAAAGTTACTTCACTTCTATGACTCTCCATTTCATCGGCTCTCAGGGGTGCACCATAGTGCCAAATGAACAGGGCCAGCCTGGCACAGAGGTGGGCTCACTCTGCAAAATGCAGTACCCTGCACAAATACTCAATGGGAACTGGCATTGAAATAAGGAGTCCATTAAATACACACACTTTATGAGACTTCTGCTTAACACGAGCCTAAACATGTGCATTCATCTCTGCCCCCGTGTTACATGCCAATTAAATGACGGGGAAAAAAAAGGCGTAAACTCCTAAGAACAAAGAAATGGGAAGGGAAGGGGGAGGGCCGGAGGATGGCACATCGAGTGTATGAAGACATCATACGAGACAAGTATAAAACTTTTTTTTATACAGAAAGACACAAAAGTGTATTCCCCCTGTTCTCTTTCTCAGGAAGCTACTAGAAGATGCGCTTCAGCCAAATGGGGACATACAGCAGGAAAGAAGACATGGAACCCAGAGAGCAGAAGCTCGGACCTGGGGGAAAGGCAGAGGGCCCCGGCTGGCCGCTGGGCAGCAGCCGGCCGGACCCAGTCCAGATGGGAGCAGGGCAAGGGTGAGGACGCCAAGAAACAAATGGAACAGGTCGAGTGTTCAGAGCTGTGCCTGGGAGTTGGAAAAAATTAGTTCTGGCCATGTGACAGATTGGTTGGTAGAGCAGGGGAAAAATGGAACAATAAACACATAGAAAGCTAAGCAGAGGGAAACACAATCATTATTTACTCCATGGCTCCGGTGGGGGAGCTGGGGGTGGGGGGAAGAAATTGTAAGAGAAAGAAGCTGTAAACATAGAACACACCTTGGTTCAGAAGGGATTACGTTCGTAGTTTAAAATCATGTAATGAAGCAATATTGATTTCACCAAAATAGGAGCTATGACTCCGTTATAAGGTTGTAGGTTTTGGTAGGAATGGTGGCGATTACATAAGAACTAAGACTTCAAATGGCAAAATAAAAAGTCAACAGGTCTAATATCCATAAATCAGTATATAGCATATTAAGCACACTGCCTAGAAAATAGTGGTAAATCTCAGAAGAGCGGCCAGAAATGAAGGTGCTGGTTGCCTCTGGGGCAAAGTACTGGGATAAGTATGGGCAGTGGACTGAAATATTGCACTGAAAGTCTTTCGGTTCTACTTAAAGTTATAAACTAAAGTTATAAACTAAAACTTAAAGTTATAAACATTTATTGTTTTGATAAAAATTTTTAAGTGGTTAATGTTTTCGCTATTTAGTTAAATAGTGTAGAATACAATTAAAACCTGTATCTTATAAATTTAAATAGCGGAAGGTCATTTTACCAGTATGATCAGCAAGCATTTTGCTCTTCAGTGGGACAGAACTGGTAAATAGAAGCTTCAAGCTGAAAAGACCCATGGTCGTCACCTATGATGGTCCTAGAAGAGTATTATTACTGCTGATAGCATCTTATGGCGCCTGTTGACTCTGGAGACTTAATAATGTATTTCAAATGCAATGCCTCTGAAGACTTAAAGACTTAGCTGTTTTCATGATAGAGAATAATTTAAGAAAATGTAAGAGTAAGGAAAGGTTAATGACCTGAAATACGTAAGTGACCTGTCTAAAGCGAGCCACGCCGTTTTCTGGCTTTTCCCTTTTACATACACTTATAAAACATGTGGCTTTGGGAAAGTCAGGAAGATTTGTTCTCTTTGTTTATAAAATTGGGATAATCAGCTTCTCCAGGATTACAGTATATCCTTATTAACATCTTAGAATCCTGATCTGTACGCATGTAGAATTGTACAAGATTTACACCTTTGAAACCTGCCCAAGAGCATATGGTTATTAGAAAGATCTCAAAAGGACCTTCTTTATGGGTGATTTTGGTTGTGTAAGACAATTCCATGATACGTTTCCCAAGGACCGATGAAATCCTCGGTCAAGTGGAACCCACGTGGCAGTTGGGCATGGTTACAGGCATTGAGTGGAGAGATATACAGAAGAAAGGATTCTTGTCCATAAGGAACTTACAGTCAACCTAAGGATGTGTGAAAGCACAAAGCTACCAGAGAATGGGCAGTTTGAGATAAATGCCTACGAGTAATGCGAGCCCCCGTGGGCGGCTCATCCCAATACGGAGTAAAGACTTCACCACTCTGTTGGTGCTGATTGTCCCCTCGATGTCCAATCACCTCCTGCCACCATGTCATCAATCTGTTGTACAATCGGAAGAGAGAATGTCTAGGCTGAAATGGCGGTCATGATAAAGTGTTCATTGCATGACCACTTAAAACACCATTATTTAACTAAGCCGCTGAATCCTAAGCCCACTGGTCCTTTCTTACTCCCCTACTCCTGGCATTCCCAACAATTTGTTGCGTTCGACTGTCTAAAATTGTGTTATTCCTGGTTGTGACTCCTAACACCACCTTAAGGTGGGTAGCACTGATTTGCGGATCCGAACCCACAAAATGGAGGCTGCCCCGGCGAAGTCACAAATCTAAACCTAAGGCGGCTTGCCCTTGGGAAACACCGGTCACCAATCACACCAATCACAATCCTCCAGCTCAGCTTGAGCTCGCTACCGTCCACCAGAAAGTAGGACCTGCTGGCCTTCTAAGGACATCCCCAACCTCCTAGCCAACTGTCCCATCTCCACATTGCCTCCTCTGCACTCACTCTTGCTCGCAACCTCGCAGGAAGATTGCAGAGTCCTCCGCGGCTGCTTGTGAGGCACCGTGCTCCTCCCGTCCACGGGCTGTTTTCTTTTGAACAAAGAACATCAAACTTGTTACTAAATTGTCTTGGTTTCATCACTTGACCAAGCAACTTCTGACGTGTATTCACTGTTGTCAGAAAACTCCGAGAAACCACAAGATCTCAGGCAGTGGCCACTCACCATTTCGGAATACAGACCACTGAGTTCCGTGGGATTCATCTCTCTTGTCAACACTATAACCCTCATGCTTAGGACAAAGGAGAAACTTAAGAAATCGTCGCTGAGTAAATGAATAACTGGTTGGCACACTGGTGATCATTTGCCAGCATATCCAAATGTCAACTCCTGCAACTAGTCGTGCATCAGTCTTACCTTAATTATAAAACATTCTCCATGGGCAGTGACAAATGACACATTGTTTAATCACGTAATAACTGCTGTGCTGCGAAAAACGCCTGAATCATCTTGAGGCTCCAAGGAAGTGTTTGAAAATAACTGATCCTGTAAAAGTGAGCAGCTGAAATCGGCCACGTGAGAAACTGCTATCACGGGAATGACCATACAACTCTGTGCGTGAAATAGTAAGAAAATGAGCACGGCCCGGGGCCGGAAGCAGTGCTGCAGACTGTGAGAGCCGTGGGAGTGGAAATTATTAATAAATGGATCGCATATAAGGAACTGCTTTGCTTCTATTGTGGAGATGACAGAGGGTGATTCAGGAGAGCCGGGCACCAAGGGGCAAGAAGGAAATGAAAGAAAACTGGTGAGACTCGTTTACAGAGAAAAATTTAAGAGATAAAAGGCTTTCGTTTCAAAGCTTCCCTCCTTCCCAGCATTCCTCTGAAGTGGAGTTTGAGAAGAAAGCAAATCAATACAGTAGCGACAGGGTCTACCAGTGCGGATCTGGAAATGACTTTCAGAGACCGACCAGCCCCGCTCATTGGCAGGCCTCGGCAACCCCAGAAAGCCCCAGTGCAAACCTCCAGGCAGAATACTCTGCCAGTGAGGGGTGACAGACAGCACAGACAGAGGAACCTGCACCCCCTTTGAACACCCCCTGTGGGGACCTCCCTCGTACCCCAGGTGTATACCCAGGAGCCGCTTATGAGTTATGCAAGAAAATAAGTAACATGGTCTCCTCTCATGCTGACCAAAACGGTAACCTAACCACTTATTTTTTTTTTAATTTTTTTTCTTAATGTTTTTATTTATTTTTGAGACAGAGAGAGACAGAGCATGAGCAGGGAAGGAGCAGAGAGAGAGAGACACACAGAATCAGAAGCAGACTCCAGGCTCTGAGCCATCAGCACAGAGCCCGATGTGGGGCTCGAACTCACAGACTGTGAGATCATGACCTGAGCCGAAGTCGGATGCTCAACCGACTGAGCCACCCAGAAGCCCCCTAACCACTTATTTTTTAGCCAACCCTGACGAAGAACAGCTTTCAGACGTTTCCAAAAATCAAATTGACTCCAGCTGGATGAAGCCTTGTTGAAGGGCTGCATCCATAGCACATGGAGCCCAGAGGTCAGGAGACACATTCTGGCCCTACTGTCACTACTGAGAGGACAGGGGGCAAGTCTCTTTCCCACTTGGAGATGTGGGTTTCTTGTGTGAAGATTATAAGTGCCTGCAGATCGTGTCAGATAATGGTGTAAACGTGCATTATAAATTTTTTTTAATGTTTTGATTTATTTTTAAGACAGAGAGACAGAGCATGAGTGGGGAGGGGCAGAGAGAGAGAGGGAGGCACAGAATCAGAAGCCGGCTCCAGGCTCTGAGTTGTCAGCACAGAGCCCGACGCGGGGCTCGAACCCACGAACCGTGAGATCGTGACCTGAGCCGAAGCCGGACGCCCAACCGACTGAGCCACCCAGGTGCCCCAACGTGCATTGTAAACTGTCAGCAAGCATTAGCACGTGCTCTGGAAGTAGGCAACAGGGGTGGACCAGAGATGAGGCCGTGTGCCCTCTTGAATGCAGGCCGTCCTCGAGACTTGCTCGGGTCACTAGAGGCAGCGGAACTGACAGTGACAGTCCGGGCCTGCACCTTGGGATCCATTGTTGTCAGAAGCCTGTACCTTCTACACGGGTGGCTCTGCACAGGACAGTCACCATCAAGTGTCTAAGGACTCCTTCGGGTTTTCGCTAACTAACATATCAGTTTTTCCTTAGAGGTGGAAAGAGGGAAGGGAAGAGAAGTAACAGCGGATGACGAGGCACCAGGGATTAGTTAGACCTACTAGCTGAACTCTCTTTTCTCCATCTCTCCCATACACACTTGACTTCTTATAAGTGCAAACTCAGATTTTTGCCCTTTTCTTCTTCGCCCTCTGCTTGTTTATGTTATCCATTGACATAGTCACCCAACGTGCTACAGAAAAGGAGAGAGAAAAGCCCTGGAGATTTGAACTAGCCTGAGTCAACCCCAAAGCAGCTGGTGACCTCTTGTGCCCAGAAGCCCTTTGTCCTCTCCAGGGCTGCCTCACACCATGCCTGGATTACACCCTCGCTTGGGAAGGGGAAGCGCCTTGCTTCTGTCACTCCTCTGCCCTAAATCATCTTCAGACTCTCTATGAAACTGTCACTTTTGCACGGCTGGCCACCCACCTCGTGCTTCCCACCCGTCTCAGGCAATCTGCTCCTGGACGTCGTCCGCTGCTGAGACTCTAGAGCGATGACACCTGTGCCATGGAATGTCGGGATGGCTTTCAAGCTCTCGTTGCCCAGACACGGGCAAGACAGAGCTGGGTCCCTATGAACAGCACAGGAAGGGCAGCTGTGGACGAGACACGCCACAGAGACTGCGTGTGCTTGTTGCACACAGTGCATTTCAGGAAGTATAATGAAGTGTCAGCCTTCCCAGGAGAGGAACTACTATTACCAAGCATAAAAATACTCCAAATGGCACAGTTTTTAAATGTTTATTTTATCTATTTTTGAGAGAGAGAGTGGGAGCAGAAGAGAGACAGAGAGAGAGGGGGAGACAGAGAATCCCAAGCAGGCTCCACACTCTCAGTGCAGAGCCCTACAAGGGGCTCAAACTCATGACTGTGAGATCATGACCTTCGCTGAAATCAAGAGTCGGACCCTTTAGCTGACCGAGCCTCCCAGGCACACCAGCACCTTTTATGATTACAATCCTTATTCTCAAAATTTATGTTCCCTTCATCTGTGTCTGGGTCCACACTGTATCACAGATGATAGAGAAAAAAAAGGGTCAGAAGTAGAAATACTTTGTAATTAGTGTCATAGGAGTCAATTGTCTGGGCAGAATTAGTCACATGATAAATGGAACCTGACGCAACGTTTCAAAGACATCGAAAAGGCTAGAGGTTTAAGTTGGAAAGGGTGGGTCTCCTCTAGGAGTACAATAAACACCCGGAGAACACATGGAAGTGAACTATAGTGGTGGGCACCATTATATGCTGTTGCCTCTCTCCAAAGATGACGCATCTCTTAGACAATCTAATCAATGCTATAAACCCTTTCCCCAGAAAAATGTCCATGGGCATGTGCATACACACTTCTGCATACAGTTTCATGCAGCTCATGAACCTAAACCCCATCCTTGCTGGTAGACTATAAATTCCATGATGGGTTCCATGATGACTGAGGTCTGGCCCTGAGGCCAGGATATGGGAATTCAAATCCTGCCATTTACTAGCCATGCATTTTGGGCACACTACTTAACCCGTGTGCTTCAGTCACCCTCAACTGTGGCATGGGGGCCGCAACTCTTATATTTCAAGGGTTGTTGTGAAGTTTAAAGTCAAATTGAGAAGATACACTTGATAGCACATTATTTTTCCACAAAAAGTGCAAAAATGATGGCTAAGAAAGCCTTAACTGCAGCTAAAGGAGTATGGACAATATTTTTAACAGTCATTTTAATCACAGGCCATCACATCTATAGGTAAATCAAACAGAGATGATAACGCCTGGGAGAATCAGCCTTCAGGGACCACCTCAGCAGCTCCCCCCACTTCTGCTGGGACGGCTGTGAAGGACAGAAATGAAAGGTAAGTAGGTGGCATTGCTGTCCTTCAGGTGACTCTTGGCTTCAAGGGTGAAATGAAGCAATGCCATTCGTAAGCTGTGTCCACAAGAAAGATGCAAAGAAAACCTGATTTTGCAAAACAACAGCAACAACAACACAACAGCAAAACTGCAACAAAAATGGCTAAGCCCATAGAACTGGAGTATTTCATAGGGGCCTTTGCACAATGGCAATTAGACACATACTTGATATCCCTATGTTCTTTCCTCCATCCTCTACAGACGCCTTCTCTCACTTCCAATTCACTGCATCCCATTTTTGCTTTATTTTGCATTTCATCTGCTCCAGGAAACCATAACTTACCATCTACCCCGTATCCTCCCGCGGCATAGCGCCCTTATATTCCATCTAATGACTTTTGCTGACACGTATGTGGATTGTTTTGATATCCCTGGATTCCCGAATTAAAACGTAATGCTCTTGAGGGTGGATACTGTGTCTAATCTTTACTACGTACCCCTAAGCATTGTGTCCAAGGGTGGTGGCAGACTGTCTCCATACACAGCTGGGATCTTTATCTCCAAATGTTATAATGTATAGTTATGTAAGAAGCTACTCCAGTACGACAGGCTGTTCCCACCTTAAAAAGCTTAAAGACCTGAATCACACTTAGGTCGTAAGGTATCAGCACCAGAATAAACAAGCTAAATGGGCCCTAGAGAGGTCAGAGCCACAATACGATCACTTACATGTTCCAACTGATCACTAAAAGCTAAAGAAGAAACTAAACTGGTAAGACTAATGTGACATGAGGAAGGCGCCTGGCCAGCCACTTGCCCTTGGGGGCCCGTGCAGACTACTTTCTATGTCCACAAAACCACCTGTGGGTTGATAGACCCAGAACAGTCCTTACTTCTTGCTTCCTCCTATTGTTCTTTGCCACCAGGCCTGCTTGAAAATAAAGTGCCCTTGTTATAGGCTGCCCCCCAAAACCCTGCAGTGTTCTGTTTCTATGTCCTTCCTGGCATTCTTCCTTGTGTGCATCATATTCTGATCACGGGCCTTCTCTTCTATCCCACTCTTTTCTCCCCGACATGATTCTTCCCCCCAAAACACCAATTCACAGCACGACGCTTCCCCAGAGGTGTGAGGAAACGGGGCAAGATGGCCCCTCATCTGCTTAAAAGGATGTGTCCGGAAACGTACTGCCTCTCTGCTCAAGCAGCAACTATGGGTATACCAGGCCCAGCGCTGACTCATCCTGAACGTCACTGGCACGAGCAATGAGGCCACAATGCCTGGACCTTCAGACCCATAACAATCATAACAAGAAACATAATAATCATAATATACCATATACCATAATACCATATGCCATAATAATCATAACATAAAAAGCATATGACCCATTTCAAGCCAGCTTTTGGAGAGCAGAATAAACGGAGATTGTTAACAATTTCAGACAGAAGAAATTCAAGGTTCCATCAAGGTACCCAAAATGTGGAGCCACAGACTACAACCCAAATTTAATTGAATTTGCTCTAAGAGGAAAGAAGGTCAATTAAGTAACATTGTCTATACTCCTCGTTTACACCTCCACGTTTGCTTTTCAACCACTTCAGCCCCCTACTCCACAGAAACTCCCACCACCAAGGCCACAAGTGATCTCCTCATTATACAGATAACATTAGCGAAGTGCTTACTACAGGTTTCGTTAAAATAGGGCCTATAACACTCTGCATAACAATGACCTGGGATGTTGTGAAAAATTAAGATTTCTGAGTCTCAGACCCAGAAAAAAAAGCTAACCGACCCAGGAAAAATATCTTTTAAATATCTTCTAAAAATGAATGCAGAGTAAAACCATTCTCAGGTAAACAAAAACTGACAGAATTCATTATAAACAAACATGCTCTTCAAGAAATGCTAAGGCAAGTTCTTCAGGCTGAAAGGCAATCACACCAGATAATAAATAGGGTTCCAAGAAGGATAAATATCACTGAAAATGGTAAATATGTGGTAACTATAAGAGACTCCGTGTTTGATCTTCTTCTCTTAGCTTCATTAGAAAGCATATGATTATTTAGTGCAAAAGGAAAAGGAATGCACTGTGGGTTTCTAAAATACATAGAGTAAATATGACAACGACAATACAATGGTTAGGGTGATGGGTAATTGAAACTGTACTGTTGCAAATTTTCTGTTTTATATTTCACATGAGGGAGTACAGTGTTAACTTTCAGTATAATGTGAAATGTTAAAGGTGCAGATTTTAATTCCCAGAACAATATTCTCAAAGGGTGGTCCCCTGACCAGCAGCATTGGCATCGCCTGGGAACTTGTTAAAAATGCACCTCCCAGGACACCACCCACCCACTGAACAAGGAATTGTGCGGTGGTGCCCGGTGATCTGTGTTGTAACAAGCCCTCCAGGTGATTCAGGTGCACATGAAGTTTCAGAATTGCTTTTCTAGAGCTGCCTGTTAAACAATAATGCAAAAAGACATAGTGAAAAAGAATAATTAATAGAATGGAATAGAGTAAACAGAACAGTTAAGATGGAATACGAAAAAATATTTTTTTTAAATTTTTTTTTAACATTTATTTATTTTTGAGACAGAGAGAGACAGAGCATGAACGGGGGAGGGTCAGAGAGAGAGGGAGACACAGAATCTGAAACAGGCTCCAGGCTCTGAGCCATCAGCACAGAGCCTGACGCAGGGCTTGAACTCACGAACTGCGAGATCATGACCTGAGCCGAAGTCGGACGCTTAACCGACTGAGCCACCCAGGTGCCCCACGAAAAAATAATTTAAAGAAGGCAAAAATGAGGAATAGAAGGGAACACAGAAAGCAAAAAAGAAAAATGGGGACAAATAGCAAAATGGCAGGATTAATCCAACAATACCAACAATTTCCTTAAGTGTAAGTGGACTAGAATCTTCTGTTAAAGGCAAAGATTAGTAGGCTGGGGGAAGAAAAGCAAGATTCAACTATATTCTGTATGCAAAAAACTCATCTTAAATACAGAGGCACACGGGGTGCCTCGGTGGCTTGGGTGTCTGACTTCACCTCAGGTCATGATCTCGTGATCCATGAGTCAAGCCCTACATCGGGCTCACTGCTGTCAGCACACAGCAGCCCACTTAGGATGCTCTGTCCCCTTCCCTCTCTGTCCCACCCTGCTCATGCTCTCTCTTTCAAAAATAAACAAACATTGGGGCGCCTGGGTGGCGCAGTCGGTTAAGCGTCCGACTTCAGCCAGGTCACGATCTCGCGGTCCGTGAGTTCGAGCCCCGCGTCAGGCTCTGGGCTGATGGCTCGGAGCCTGGAGCCTGTTTCCGATTCTGTGTCTCCCTCTCTCTCTGCCCCTCCCCCGTTCATGCTCTGTCTCTCTCTGTCCCAAAAATAAATAAAAAACCGTTGAAAAAAAAAATTAAAAAACAAAAATAAACAAACATTAAAAATAAGGCAGTAATAGGTTGAAAGTAAAAGGACAGAAAAAGATACACCATGCAAACACTACATGTATTAAAACTGGAGCAGCTATGTTGATATGTAACAAAGCAGACTTCAAGGTAAGAGCCCTCTGTAAATAAAATGGTAGGTATGTTATAATGACGGAAGGTCAAACATCACACATACTTAACAATTATACGTGCATGTGCCTACCAATAGTTTGAAAATGCATGAACAAAAGCTGTTAGAACTGAAGAGAAAAAAAGACAAATTTATGAAACCGGTTAGATAATAACACGTCTCTCTTGTTAATTGGCAGAACAACAAGACAAAAAAAAAAAATGAGTAAGGAGACAAAAGATATGAGCGACACCACCAACCCCCTTGCCCTAGTTGACAATCATAGACACTGCACCCAGCGACTGTAGAATACACATTTTTTTCAACAGCACAAGTGACATCAGGGCAGACCATATGCTGAGCCTCAAACGAGTCTCCATAAATTTCAAAATACGAAAATCTTACAGACTTTCTTTAACAAATGATCTCCACATGCAAAAAGGAAAACAGAACAAAAACTTCTGGACACAGACCTTGTACCCTTCACAAAAATCAACTCCAAATGGATCATGGACTTAAATGTAAAATACAAAACTCCTAGAAGATAACATAAGAGAAAATTTAGAGGACCTTGAACGTAGCGCTGCCTTTTTAGATACAATTCCAAAGATATGATCCACAAAAAAAATTGATAAGCTGGACTTCATTAAAATTAAAAACATCTGTTGTGCAAAACTCAGTATCAAGAGATTAGAACACAAGCCAAGCCTCAGAGGAAAACATTTGCAAAAGACACATATGACAAAGGACTGCTATCCAAAATATACAAAGAACTCTTAAAATTCAACAATAAGAAAACATACAACCCAACTAAAAAATGAGCCAAAGATCTTGACCCCTCACCAAAGAAGATATATAGAGGCAAATAAGCATCTGAAAAGATGCTCCACATCGTATGTCATCAGGAAGATGCAAATTAAAACAAAATTGAGATACCACTACGCATCTATTAGAACAGTCAAAATCTGGAACACTGACCACACCATACGCTGACAAGGATGTAGGATGAACAGGAAGTCTCATGTATTGCCAGTGGAAATGCAAAATGGTACAGCCACTTTGGAAGACATTTGGTGATTTTTTGCAAAACTAAATATGCGATACCATAAGACCCAGAAATTGTGTTCCTTGATGTTTAAAACTTATGTCCACACAAAAATGAGTGAAAAACATCCATGCACATGAATGGTTGTAGCACTTGTTTTCATAATTGCCAAAACCTGGAAGCAATCAAAATCTCCTCAGTCGGTGAATGGATAAACTGTGGTGCATCCAAACAATTAAATATTATTCAGCAATAAAAGAAATGAAATATAAGATCATGAAGAGACATACAAAAACTTTAAATGCATATCACTAAGTAAAATAAGCCATCTGAAAAGGCTATATAATGTATGAATCCAACCATATGACATTCTAGAAAAGGCAAAAACAATGGACATGATAAAAAGATCAGGAGTTTCCCAGGGTTGAGTTTGGATGTGGGGGAAAAGACAAATAGGCGGAGTGTAGAGGATTTTTAGGGCAGTGAAAATACTCTGTAAAATATTATAGTGATATGTCATTATACATTTGTCAAAACCCATAGAATGTACAACACCTAAGGTGTAAAGCCTAAGGTGAACTATGGATTTGGGGTTATTACAATGTGCCAATGTAGATTCATCCTTGATAAAAAAAAAAAAAAATGTAGCATTCTGGTGAGTGATGTTGATAATGGGGAGACTCTGCATGTGTGAGGACAGAGGGCATATGGGAAATCTCTGTACCTCTCTTTCAATTTTATTGTCAACATAAAATTGACCTAAAAAGGAGTCTTTTTCAAAATCTTACAGTCTTTTTTACCAAAACCAAATTCAATTAACAATAAGATAGGTAGAAAACTCCATGTATGTATAAATTAAGCAATAAACACAACTAATTAGCTCATGGATCAAAGAAGACATTACCAGATGAATTAGCAAACACATTTTTAATGTAAGCTCAAAATTTGTGGAATGAAATTACCACAGTACAGTGCTTAGAAATGAACTTATGGTTTTAAATAGGTAGACAAGAAAGGAAGATTACGTACAAATCCCGCACGTGCACCATAGCACCCTCTACCGCCACGTGGACCAGCCTTTGGAATTGGAAATAACCAGTAGAGTTCTCTGCTTCAAAATAGTTCCCTCAACATGTTTCAGAATACCTGGAAATGATACCAGATTTAATTAGAAAATACAACATCTTTAATTAGAAAACACATCTTAAGCTTTTATGTCCTCAGTTCTTTTTTTTTTAATTTTTTTTTAACATTTATTTATTTTTGAGACAGAGAGAGACAGAGCATGAATGGGGGAGGGTCAGAGAGAGAGGGAGACACAGAATCCGAAACAGGCTCCAGGCTCTGAGCTGTCAGCACAGAGCCCGACGCGGGGCTCGAACTCACACACCATGAGATAGTGACCTGAGCCGAAGTCGGACGCTTAACCAACTGAGCCACCCAGGCGCCCCTGTCCTCAGTTCTTAAAAGAAATGTATCACAAGGACAAGATTTAGTACAATATGTCCCTAGAAAAAGCAAAGAAGCAAGGCTGGAGAAATAAATATTAAAGACGGAGACAGTGGAAGAATGGGGAACACAAATGATAAACATCACATGCTTCATGATTTTGCCTACATGGAAGTGTACAAATAGTCACATTCCAAACAGGGATGATAAGCTCAAAACTCAAACAGGATGTCCACGTAGAAGGCAAATTGATAGTAAATCCTACACCGCTAATAAACACGAAGATAATCTACAACTTGATTCCAATACTACCACCTAATCCTAAATGATAAACCTGATAAAGTGTTTGTATGTGTAAGCTGGAAAGATCTTCGGACTAAAATATAACCAAGATAAAATATAGCCAAGATAAACCAAATATAAACCAAGAAAGGACCTCAGACTGCCACCAAAGACTACACAGTGCTGTGATGGGTAAATCGGGTAACAGGGCAGAACAATGGCAGGTCATTGAATGTGGGGATCCTTTGTAAACCAGTTTGTGTATAAAGCTATGGGGTCATTGTCCCCTCTTCCGTTATCCTCTGCTGAGACACCTCCTAGGAGATGGTGCGACAGCTGCTGCTTTAGAGGGATGTGGGGAACGGGAACCGAGCGTTTGCACCCATCTGGCAACTCCTGGAGGTCTCCTCAAAGGCCTGGTGCACAGAACTCAGGCCCTGCTGACACCCGCCCGCGCAGTCCCCTGGACTACGGTCGAGGCCTCCACTGGCGCCATTTCTCTCACTTATTGAAACGAAGTTCACTGGTTGGTCGTGGACGCAAGGAGCCACAGTCAGGGAGATGAGCAACTCATTCTACTCAGAAGCAAATAGGTGACCACAGTCAAGAAGGGATGTAGAAGTGGATAAGGGAGGTCGGGAGTCCCAAACAGGACATTAGGTGAAATGGATCATGGCCAAAGGCACCGACCCACTCTCCCAGCCAGTCCTGATGAAGGACCCCACCACCACCCTACTGAGAAGAAGGGGCAATGCCAGAATCATACCTGGTCCGTACAGTGCTTATAATTTACAACGTTTGTTTATGCTGCCTGGTAACCACACAGCTCACTCGCCTCAAGTTATCGTCAGGCATCGCTGAAGAGATATACTTGGCCAGGGTCAACCCAACCAGAGTTTGCAATTCGTACCTGAGTACTAAACTTGAGAGCAGGCAGGCAGCATCTTTGACAGGATGGCTCAGGGCCAGGGGCCGTGTTCCTGGGTGTGCCCACTGGCATAGGCATCCCACCATCAAACTGACCAGCAGATCAACTCTCTGTTGACCCTGCAGAACCCCTTGTGGGCAGGCCGACAGCAGCAGGCGTAGTTCAGGAAGGATGGAGAGCTCTGTCCATAAAACACGGCAGACAGTCCTGTCATGACAGAACACCTCTGTGTCGTCAGCACTGTTGTTCACATCAATCTGGAGAAAACAGCATTAGCCCGGGGGATATGAGCAATACACCCTAACTTTAACTTACACAGTAATTGGATGGTACAAATCATAGCATTATCCTGAATTTTCCTTTGAAATATTTCAAGTGCCTTTACATGTCTTTGTGATATTGCTGACATATGAAGAAAAGGTAAATGCTAATATCCAGGTCTGGATGGGGATGTGGGCAAAGGATTAGCAAAATCTTTCCCCCTGGGGGCACCTGGGTGGCTTAGTCAGTTGAGTGTCCAGATTTGGCTCAGGTCATGATCTCACTGTTCATGGGTTGGAGCCCCACATCAGGCTCTGTGCTGAGAGCTCAGAGCCTGGAGCCTGCTTCGGATTCCGTGTCTCCCTCTCTCTCTGCCCCTCCCCTGCTCGTGCTGTCTCTCTCTCAAAAATCAACAAATATTTTTAAAAAAAATTTTTTTAATAAAAAAAAAATCTTTCTCTTCTGTAAAAGAATTCGACCTGTGGTTAACTTCTAGGCCCTGTTGTCCTGGACTATGTAACTGTCACTGATGATAGAAACAGCCTGATTGATAACTGCACCAAGACCGGAAACATGTGAACACCTGACAGGAAGCCACATGCTTGGGCTTCCCTCTGTGCAATGATCTTGCCGGTGCGTGCATTTGTGGGGACCCTGGAAACTACAGGAATGGCTCCTGTGAGGAATGATGCTCCATAGTCAGGGCTCCCCCCACACCTGCGCATGAAACTCAACCCTTTGCACCTGAGCCATCAGCTGGGGCAGAAAGACTAGCTCCTTATGACTGGTGGGCAGACCGCGGAGTGCCCAACA
This sequence comes from Panthera uncia, assembly GCF_023721935.1. Lineage (NCBI taxonomy): Eukaryota > Metazoa > Chordata > Mammalia > Carnivora > Felidae > Panthera > Panthera uncia. Next base: position 1,173,051 of record NW_026057576.1, on the reverse strand, counting down.
AGAGGAAAGCGGGCAGACCTCAGAGTGCCCAGCCAACACTTTCTGTCCCCTGCACTACACATGTCTGAGCAGACTCATGCCTTGAGAGTTTGACAGTTGATTCAGCTCCATAAAGACACCCTGGTGGTGTTGTATCAAGGCATTAAACTATCTGGTTCATACCAAGCAGGAATTCACATTCACGCCAGTGGTGGTTTCCAAGATGTCTACCTATTTTATTAATTTTTTTAATGTTTATTTTTGAGAGAGAGAGAGAGAGAGAGAGACAAAGCATGAGTGGGGGAAGGGGCAGAGAGAGAGGGAGACACAGAATCTGAAACAGGCTCCAGGCTCCGAGCTGTCAGCACAGAGCCCAACACAGCGCTTGAACTCACAAACCGCGAGATCAAGACCTGAGCTGAAGTCGGATGCTTCACCGACTGAATCACCCAGGTGCCCCATACCTATTTTAAAAGCAACTGTCCAGGGGCGACTGGGTGGCTCAGTGAGTTGAGCTTCTGACTCTTAATTTTAGCTCAGGTCATGATCTCATGGTCGTAGGATCGAGCTCCACGTCGGGCTCCACACTGGGCATGAAGCCTGCTTAAGATTCTCTCTCTCTTTCTCTCTCTCTCTCTCTCTCTCTCTGCCCCTTCCCCCCACTTAGTCAATCAATCAAAGCAACTTTGCAGCAAACACAGATCAAAAATGTCTAAGCCACTAAGCTCTCAAGTAGCTGGGTGTGCATATACAAAAAAAAAAAAAAATTCAGCTCAGAAATATCCTGTGGGACCATGCTGAAGATTTACTGTATCCCGGGAGATTCAAAGGACACTGCAGGGAGAAGAGTCAGCCTCGTCATTTGAAGCTTAATGCTCGATCCAAGCGGAGAAGCCAGGCGTGAGACGTACCCCAGGTGTGTCATTTGCAGCACCCAAAAATTGCAGAGTTGAGTTACTCTGGCCCAACTGCCTGCATTTCGTTTCTGCTGATGTTTCATTTCAGTCTCACGAGGTGATAGAAAGAGCCTGAGCAAGAAGTGAAAATACCTGCCCGGGCAGGCGCCTTATGTTACATGTGTGGCACAGTCACATCCAATAAATATTTGTTGAATGAAGAAATGAACGAACCTTTCTGAACCCTCAGCTTCTTCCTCTGTAGAGCGAAAATATCTACCTCACCTATCTTGGAGAATTGTTTTCAAGTGAGGTAATGCACGCGAGAGCTCTTCAAAAACCGCATAGCACTGAACAATTAATAGTATAAAGACATAATTAACAGGCTCCTTTCATTACTGAGTTCTTTTTTTTTTAATTTTTTTTTTAATGTTTTATTTGTTTTTGAGACAGAGAGACAGAGCATGAACAGGGGAGGGGCAGAGAGAGAGGGAGACACAGAATCGAAACAGGATCCAGGCTCTGAGCGGTCAGCACAGAGCCCGACGCGGGGCTCGAACCCACAGACCGTGAGATCATGACCTGAGCCGAAGTCGGACACTCAACCGACTCAGCCACCCAGGTGCCCCCTGAGTTCTATGAGAAAGGTACATCTTGAGACAGATCTCGACATTTACGGCCCACATAGTTCTCCGGTGGAAAAGAGCTTAGAGCTAGTGTCAATGTCAAGCACAGTGGACATGTGGGCTTAGTAGAAATGGATTCTTTACTGTAGTGTCATTGTTGCCTGTCGAGTACGTGAAGCTCCAGGAGGTTTACATTTCGACTCCATCTTCCAAGGTACGCCTGCTAGATCTCTCAAGGCTTAGACTGTTCACTCAGCACAAGTCACTCCTTACACCACACTGAATTCCACAGACTTAGGTGTTAACCTACTGCAGGATACGGTTTCTTAATCACACCCAAAAGAATTTTACAGCGGTGCCACACCCATGTCAATGTCTCTTCTCTGCCAGGGTCCCATGCAGGTCCCACGGCAGGCACGTCCAGAGCCACACACACCTACGGAGACTCAGTAAACGTTCATTGAGTGAATGCAATGGGTGAGTCATCCAATGAAAAGGTGACAAGGGCCTAAATAAAGTCATTGAAAAGACAGAGAACAGAGATACAAGAGAATCAGAAGAGAGAATTGAGATAGTGGCTTCTGAGGGCCATGGGGTGCCTAAGGATAAGGAGGTTTCACGTCAGTGACTGGAAGATTGTCTGGGCCGTTAGCCGAGACAGAGAACTCAAAAGGAAGGGTGGAAGGGGGGAAGTTCTCAAACAACTTTTCTTACAGTATTTATTTATCACCATGCTTTTACTTTTCTCCCTTCCCCCTTCCCTTGCAATGTAATGAAATTTAGCATTATAAACAATGCTTCCTTTTTCCCTAGCTCAACTAGAAAAGTGACACACTAGGTACAGACTGAATCAAACTCTTTTGCTCTCCATTTGTCACAGGATACTATTTCTCCTGTTCCAGGAGGTAAATGATGGCTTCCAAGTTTGTAATGACACGCTAGAAAGGATATTACAGTTTGGTGCCGGCCAAATACAAGGGTGTTAGTTATGGGTGATTGATGCTAAGCTGCTTTTCTGACACCAGCTGGGACAGAAACAGGTCAAAGATAGAACCCACGTCATCTCCCTTAAGACTCAGACGGATGTTGATCCTTCCAGGTGCTTAAGATTACACGGTTGATTCTTGTAACTGTGCAAAGTTTCTTGTTAAACATTAAAAAGAGAAACAGTGGGACACTAACTTGTTTCATCAGTTAAGATAGAGGATTCCATCTGCCTGGATCATTTCAGCTATGGAGCTTTGACACGGGTGCCTTGGAAGATAAAATAGCTTAGACTTTGGGTCAAAGTCTTACCACTGGGCCCAGATAGGGCCAAAGGCCCTATTGAACCAAAGGCTGAAGGTAGGTCAGATTCTGCAAATAACATGGCTTGGCTCTCAGAAATTTTCTTGAATAAGAGAGTAACTGTTTAGTAGATTGACAACTGTGTCCGGGTCCTCTTTGGTCACCATGAAGATAATGCTTGAGAAACCTGGATCCGCAGATGTGGAGAATGAGAGCTGAGAGAAGTTCTAAAATGGACAAGCTCAGGGTCTGCTTGCTTCCCTCCCAATTCTTTGTTGATTTGCTATAAAAACATGAAACCCCTGAACCTTCTACCTGGCCACAAAATAGAAATTATAAGTGAGTAGCCCTGTTTGTGGAGACCAGAACAGCTGGTTATTATACGTACCAGAACGTGTACTCAACAGACCAGACATAGAGATAGGGGTGAGAAGAGGTAAATCAAAGAAAGATGAGGGAGGCTAAAAGTCAAAGAGCTTAATGTTTTCACATTCATTCATTCACTCACTTATTCATGCAATATAGCCAATTTAGTGTGTTAGGCCTAGAACATAGTGAATGAATGTTGAACTATTTGTTGAATGAATGAAAAAGAAAATTACTACAGGAAGCAATGTAATAAATGACACATTTATTGGGGCACCTGGGTGGCTCAGTTGGTTCAGCGTCTGACTCTTTTTTAAAAAAAAATTTTTTTTTAACGTTTATTTATTTTTGAGACAGAGAGAGACAGAGCATGAAAGGGGGAGGGTCAGAGAGAGAGGGAGACACAGAATCTGAAAGAGGCTCCAGGCTCTGAGCTGTCAGCACAGAGCTCGACGAGGGGCTCGAACTCACGGACCGTGAGATCATGACCCGAGCTGAAATCGGCCGCTTAACCGACTGAGCTACCCAGACGCCCCATTAAGCGTCTGACTCTTGATCTCAGCTCAGGTCATGATCTCAAGTTTCGTTGAGTTCAAGCCCAACATCAGGCTCTGTGCTAATGGTGTGGAGCCTGCTTGGGATTCTGTCTCTCCTTTTCTCTGCCCCTCCCCTGCTTGTGCTCTCCTCTCTCTCTCTCTCAAAATAAATAAATAACACCCCCCCCCCAAATTTAAAAACACATTTGTTAAGACAATCAACTGCTTAAATATTTTAATGTTTTGTTGTAAGTAAATGCTATTAGCTACAGGATATGATTTTGTTAATTAATGTAAGGTCTTTTTTTATTTTTTTTTTATTTTTAAAAAAAAATTTTTTTTTCAACGTTTTTTATTTATTTTTGGGACAGAGAGAGACAGAGCATGAATGGGGGAGGGGCAGAGAGAGAGGGAGACACAGAATCGGAAACAGGCTCCAGGCTCCGAGCCATCAGCCCAGAGCCTGACGCGGGGCTCGAACTCACGGACCGCGAGATCGTGACCTGGCTGAAGTCGGATGCTTAACCGACTGCGCCACCCAGGCGCCCCAATTAATGTAAGGTCTTAAGCTAAAGAACAAAAGGGCTTTCTTTTCCTTTTTAATTAATACACTTTATTTTTTAGGGAAATTTTAGGTGTACAGAAAAATTGAGTGGAAAGAAAAGAGAGTTCCCAAATACCCCTTGTTCCCCATATACAGTTTCCCCTATTATTAACATCTTGCTTTAGTGTAGAATGTTGGTTAAAATCAGGGAACATCAACTGACACATCGTTATCACCCAAAGTCCACAGTTCACATCAGGGCTCACTCTTGGTGTTCCATCGGGTGAGTTTGGACAAATGTATAATGACATGTATCCACCATTACAGTATCGTATAGAATACTTTCACTGCCCTAAAACTCCCCTGTGCTGCACCTACCTATTCGTCCTTTCCTCTCCCCAAACCCCTGGCAACCGCTGACCTTTCTACTGTCCCCATAGTTTTGCCTTTTCTAGAATGTCCTATTGTTTAGAATCATACAGTATGTAGCCTTTTCAGGTCGGCTTCTTTCACTTTGCAATATGCACTTAAGCTTCCTCCATCTCTTCTCATGACTTTTCATCTCTTTTTAGCACTAAATAATATTCCCTTGTCCGGATACACCATGTTTGTTTGTTCATTCACCTACTGAAGGACATCTTGGTTGCTTCCAAGTTTTGACAGTTATGAATAAAAATGCTATAAACATCTGTGCATAGGTTTTTGTGTAAACGTAGGTTTTCAGCTCTTCTGGGTAAATGCCAAGGAGCACAATTGCTACATTGTACGGTAAGACAATGTTTAGTTTTGTAAGAATCTGCCAAACTGTCTTCCAAAGTGGCTGCACCGTTTTGCATTCCCACCAGCAATGAGTGAGAGTTCCTATTGCCCCATATCCTTGCCAGTGTTTGGTCCTTTCATTCTTTTGGGTTCTAGCCGTTCTAATAGGCGTGTAGAGGTATCTCACTGTTGTTTTAATTTACATTTCCTGATGACAGATGATGTGGGGTATCATTCCAAATCCATATTTGCCATCTACATATCTTCTCTGGTGAGGTGCCTTGTTTAGATCTTTTGCCCATTTATTAAACTGAGTTTTTGTTTTCTAATTGTTGAGTTTTAAGAGCCCTTTGCATATTTTGTGTACAGCCCTTTTTCAGATATGTGCTTTGCAAATATTTTCTCCAAATTTGTGGCTTGTCTTTTTATTACCTTAAAAGCATCTTCTGTAGAGTAAAAGTTTTTTATTTTAATGAAGCCCAACGCACCAATTTTTTCTTTCATGGATTCTGCTTTCAGTGCTGTATCTAAAAAGTCATCATTGGGGGCGCCTGGGTGGCTCAGTCGGTTAAGCATCCGACTTCAGCTCAGGTCACAATCTCGCGGTCCGCGAGCTCGAGCCCTGCGTCCGGCCCTGGGCTGATGGCTCAGAGCCTGGAGCCTGCTTCCGATTCTGTGTCTCCCTCTCTCTCTGCCCCTCCCCCGTTCATGCTCTGTCTCTCTCTGTCTCAAGAATAAATAAATGTTAAAAAAAAAAATTAAATAAATAAATAAATAAATAAAAAATAAAAAGTCATCATCAAGCCTAAGATTTCCTCTAGATTATCTCCTACGCTATCTTCTTAAAATTTTAAAATCTGGGGGTTTACATTCACATTTTACATGATCCATTTTGAATTAAATTTTGTGAAATGTGTAAGGTCTCTCTATGTATATGTATATATATATATATATATATATATATATATATATATGCATGTGGATGTCCAGTCGTTCCAGCACCATTTATCAAAGAGAATATATTTTTTTCCATTGAACTGTCTTTGCTCCTTCATCAAAAATCAGCTCACTATGTTTGTATGGGTCTGTTTCTAGGCTCTCTATTCTGTTACATTGATCTATATTTCTCTTCTTTTGTCAATACCACACCGTCCTGATGACTGTAGTTTTATGGGAAGTCTTGAGGTTGAAAAGTGTCAATATTCCAGCTTTGTTCCTCTTCAGTGTTGTGTTATCTATTCTGGGTCTTTTGCCTTTCTGCTCTTCTGCTTGATATAAACGTTGGAATCAGCTTGATGACAGATCCACACGTTGCTGACATTCTGATAGGGGTAGCTTTAAATCTCGAGACCAAGTTGCGAAAAACTGACACCTTAACGATGTTGAGACTTCCTATCCAAGAACACTGTTGTGGGTTGAACTGGGCCCACAAAAAGGATGTGTTGAAGTCCCAACCCTCAGCACTTGTGAATGGGATCTTATTTGGAAGTAGAGTTTTCTAGGTGAAATTAGCTAAGATGAGGATATATAGGATTAGGATAGGCTCCAAATCCAGTGTGACTGGTGTCCGTTTAGAAAAGATAAGAGAAACAGTAGTCACAGAGGAGACAGAGACACACAGGGAAGAAGGCCATGTGATGACAGAGGCAGATAGTGGAGTGATATGGCTGCAAACTAACGGACATCAAGGATTGCTGGCAACACCAGAAGCTAGAAAAAGGCAAGGAAGGATTCTTTCCTAGATCTTTCAGAGGGAGCACAGCCTTGCCAAACACTTAATTTTGAACTTCTAGCCTTCAGAATTGTGGGGGGAAAATTTTCTGTTGTTTTACCCACTCAGTTTGTGGTCATTTGTTACAGCAGCCATAAAAAAACTAATACAAACAAGAAATATCTATTTATTTAGATCTTCTGTGATTTCTTTCATTTCAGAGGTCTGTAGTTTTTCCAATATAGATCTTGTATATATTTTGTTAGATTTGTTCCTAAGTATTTAACTTTTGGTGCTAATATAGTGTTGTCAATTGTGTCCATTGCTGGTATACAGGAAAGCAATTGACTTCTGCATATTACCTTGTATCCTGCAACCTTGCTATTATCCCTTACTCGTTCCAGGAGAATTTTTGTTGTGTCCTTCAGAATTTCTACGTAAATAATAGTGTCATATATAAACTAAGATTTCTTCCTTCCCGATAAAATACATTTTATTTCCTTTTCTTTTGTTTTTAACATTTATTTATTTTTGAGAGAGAGAGACAGAGTGCGAGCAGGGAAGGAGCAGAGAGAGAGGGGGACACAGAATGCGAAGCAGGCTGCAGGCTCTGAGCTGTCAGCCCAGAGCCCGACGCAGGGCTCGAACTCACGAACAGTGAAATCGTGATCTGAACCGAAGTTGGATGCTCAACAGACTGAGCCACCCAGGTGCTCCATTTTATTTCCTTTTCTTGTCTTATTACATTAGCTAAGGCTTTCAATACAATGTTGTTAGTAGGAATAAGAGGGGACACCCTTGCCTTGTTCCTGTTAGGAGAGCATTTAGTTTCTCACCAGTATGATGTTACCTGTAGGGTTTTTGTAGATGTTCTTTATCAAGTTGAAGAGGTTCCTTTCTATGTTTAATTTATTGAGAGTTTTTATCATGAATGGGCCTTGATTTTGACAAATGCTTTTCCACTTCTATTGATATGATCATATGGTTCTTATTCTTTAGCCTGTCGATGTGATGGGTTACATTAATTGATTTTTGAATGTTGTACTAATACTCCTTACTTGGGGTAAACCTCATTTTGTTGTTGTATATAATACTTTTTATACTTTGTTGGATTTGATTTGCTAATATTTGTTGAAAATTTTTATATCTATGTTCATAAGAGGTATTAGTCTGTGGTTTTCCTTTCTTACAATGTCTTTATCAGGATTTGGAATCAGGGTAATGCCAATCTCACAGAATAAGAACATATTCCCTCAGATTCTGGAAGATATTGTACAGAATTTGTATTATTTTTCCTTAAATATTTAGTAGAATTCACCAGTGAAACCATCTAGCTCTTGTGCTTTTAATTTGGAAGCTTCTTAATAATACTGCTTCAATTTATTTAATAGATATAAGCTTATTCAGATTAACTATTTTTCCATATATAAATTTTAGTAGATTGTGACTTAAAAAAATGTTCCATTTTATCTAAATTATCAAATTTGTGGGCATAGACCTTTCCATAGTATATTTTATTATCTTTTTAATGTCCATAGGATCAGTAGTGATAGCCCCTCTTTTATGTCTAAAACAGCAATTCATGTCTTCTCTTTTTTTCTGTTATTTATTTTCTTCTGTTTGATTTAAGTTTATGTTGCTCTTCTTCTTCTAGTTTCCTAAGGTAGAAACTAGAAAATATTGATTTTAGGTCTTTCTTCTTTCCTAATGTATGCATTCAGATAATTTCATTCAGATAAAATGCATTCAGATAAATTTAGATAAATTTCTATCTGAGCAGTGCTTTCACTGCATCCCACAAATTTTGATAACTTGTGTTTTCTTTTTCACTTATTTCAAAAATTTTTAAATTTCTTTTGAAATTTTTTTTGACCCATGTATTCTTTAGATGCGTTGTTTAATCTGCAAATATTTTGGTATTTTCTGGCTATTATTCGGTTATTGATTCCTTATTCAATTCCATTGTAGTGTGAGAGCAAACTTTGTATGATTTTTACCCTTTTAAATTTGTTAAGGTATATTTTATAGCCTAGAATGTGATCTATTTTGTTGAATGTTCCATGCGAGCTTGAGAAGAATGTGTATTTTGCTGTGAATGTTCTATAGAGGTCAGTTAGATCCAGTTGATTGGTGATGCTGCTGAATTCAGTTGGGTTCTTACCAGTTTTGTGCCTGTTGGATCTGTCCATTCCTGATATGTTACCAAGTATGATAGTGGATTCATCTATTTCTTACAGTTTCATGGTTTTGCCTCACATAATTTGATGCTCTGTTGTTAGGTGCATATACGTTAAGAATTGTTACATCTTCTTAGATTATTGACCCTTTTACCATTATGTAATGCCTCTTTTTATCCCTGATTATTTTTCCTTCATCTGAAGTGTAATTTGTCTGAAATTAATATAGCTATTTCAGTTTTCTTTTGATTTATGTTAACATGGTATATCTTCCTCCATCCCTTTACTTTTAAAATCAAAAGTATCTGTGTCTTTATATTTAAAGTTGGTTTCTTATTTTTTGATCTACTCTGATAGTCTCTGTCTTTTAACTGATCTATTTAGATCATTCACATTTAAGTTGATATTGGTCTAGTGGATTTAATATCTCTCATATTTGTAACTATTTTCTATTCATTGCCCTTGTTTTTGTTTTTGATCTTCCATTCTTTTCCTGTCTTCTCTGATTTTAATTGAGCATTTTATATTATTCCACTTTTCTCCTCTCTTAGCATATCATTTATAATTTTTTTTTACTTTTTTTACAGGTTGCTCTTAAGTGTGCAAATACACTTTCAACTAATATAAATAACCACATCAAATATCCACTTCACTGACAGTTCAGGTACCTTATATCAGAGTATTACTAACTGTTCCCTCTGTCCCTTATAAGATTGTTGTCATACCTTTCACTTATACATAAGCTATAGTAACTAAACAATTGTTGCAATAATTATTTTGAACAAACTATTTTCTGTTAGATCAATTAATAATAATAAAAATAAAAGATCATATTTTCCCTTATTTATGCCTTCTGCAATGCTCTTCCATTCTTTATGTAGATCCAGGTTTCTGACCTATATCATTTTCCTTCTCTATGAAGAATTTATTTTGATATTTCTTGCAAAGAAGACTATTCTTCTAGTTCTGGGTCTGTCACCAAAATGGTCTGGTGACAAATTCTCTCAATTTTTGTCTGAGGAAATCTTTATTTCTTTTACTTTGTTTTTGTTATTTTTCCTCTACTTTAAAATATTTTCATTTTTCATTGTGATAAAATATACAGGATACAAAATTTACAATTTTAACCATTTTTCAGTGTACATTTCAGTGGCATCCAGTATATTCATAATGTAGCTCAACCATTCCTTTCTCTCCCATTCCATATCCAGAAATTTTTCATACTCCCAAACTTAAACTCCATACCCATTAAACAATTAACTCCCCACTCCTCCTCCACCCAGCTCTTGACAACCACCATTCCACCTTTCCACTTTCTCTCTCTATTAATTGGAATGCTCTAGGTGCCTCATAAAATGGGATAAGAAGGTATTTGTATTTTTCCTCACTTTTGAAGAATTTCAAGGATAAAGAATCCCAAGTTGGTAAGTTTTCTTCTTTCAACACTTAAATTCACTCTACCCTCTTCTTTCCTGCACAGTTTCTCAAAAGATGTTTGATGTAATGCTTGTCCTTGTCCCTCTATAAATAAGGTGGTTATTCATCCTCTGGCTTCAATAAAAATTTTTCTCTTTTCATTGATTTTCTGCAGTTTGAATATTCTTTGTATTGATGTAGATTTTTAAGTACTTATCCTGCTTTGTATTCTCTAAGGTTCCTGGATCTGTGGTTTACTCTCTATTATTACTTTTAAGAAATTCTCAGTCATTATTGCTTCAAATACCTCTTCTACTTCTTTCTCTTTCTTCTCCCTCTAGTATTCCCACTACAGGTATGGTACAATTTTTGTAATTGTTTCATAGTTTTGGATATTCTCTTCTTTAGTTTAATTTAATTTTGTTTTTTTCTTCTTGTTTTTTTGGTTTGGGAAGTTTCTATTGACACAGTTTCATGATTCCTTCCTCACCCCTGTCCAGTGTACTTATGCACCCATTCTCCATTTCTCTCTTGCAGTGCTTTCGATCTCTATTATTTTTTTATTTATTTTATTTTATTTTATTTTATTTTATTTTATTTTATTTCATTTTATTTCATTTTATTTATTTTATTTTATTTCTTAGCATTTCCATTTCTCTGCTCACATCACCCATCCGTTCTGCTATGGTGTCCACTTTCCATTAGAGCCCTTAGCATATTAATCAGTTATTTTAAATTCTCAGTCTGTAATTCCAAATCTTTGCCGTATCTGAGTCTGGTTCAGACACTTGCTTTGAATCTCAGACTGCGTTTTGTGCCTTTTAGCTATACCTTATAATTTTGTTGTTGTTGTTGAAAAGCAGATAGGACATAGTGGATAAAAGGAAAAGCATTGGCTCTAGCAGCAACCTTCTGCTCTGTATCTGCTTCTCTCTCCAGTTTGGGAGCAGTGGTTTCTCTGTGACCTCAACTCTCTGAACAATCTAAGAAGAGTTGTTGATTTTCAGTTTGTTTACCTTTTTTCTTGTTGTCAGAACAAGAGTGATGACTTCTAAGATCTCTACATGTTGTACCAGAAACCAGAAGTCTCCAAAGGACTTTTAGTAGGCCATTGAATCTTTTCTATATTTCATACATTCAGTGAACATTTATGAAGCACAATCGGCCCGGTGCTGTCCCCAGCCTCCACCCTATAACCAAATGTCCAGACTCTTCTGAACCCCAAGGAGACTTACCCATGTGAGACCTCCAGTTTCCAGAGGTTATGTACATGGGGTTGGTGGGGAAGGAGAAGACAGAAGAAGGAAGAGGTTTTAGTGAGGAAGAGAATCAACCTTACTTTTAGAGTTCATCAACTTTCATAAAATTATAACCCACATCATGGATTATGGAAAACTGGCTGTCCAACAATAAACCTTTTCCAGTTTCCTTTTATTCTATTCTTACCAAAGTTTGTTCTTCCCTACTGTCCCACAGAGAAAAAGAGAGGTGCGACATCAGATGAGTCTGTACTTGTTTGTAATATTCCAGTATCGAGTCAATGAGAAGCTTTTCTTTCGTGACAGTTGTGCCTGAGGAGAAAGGGATGAGCTACTGACCAGATCCACGAATAGGCAGAAGTCCACGGTCTGGGTAGCACAAGCACTTCAATGCTGCCCGATGTCAAGCTCAAAAGTATTGTCTCCTCTCCGTAGTTGGCCTGAATGGAAGAACATACACAGTAGAACCAAAGAATGCAAAGCCACGGTCATCCAGCACAGAGATGGAACACAAGGCCACGGGGCAAAACCTCATAGTTCTACCTTGCGCTAATTCAAAATAATTGAACTCACAGAGATTCAAAATAGATTGAAATTTTACTTTTTCACTACTTACAAAGATTTGCTAACAAATTAACAGTGCAAAGCACCTTTTGGAAAAGTATTGAATTAGAGAACAAAACTAAAATCTTTTAAGAGCATCTATGTGCATAAAAACAATAATAATAGAAATGTTTGTATCAATTTCCTAAGAACTTCTATTAGGCAATACGTTTTTGTTTAGTCCTGTTTGTCAACGGCTGTATCTCTAAGTACTTTAGAGACTTTTGACCGATCCAGAAAGGGAAGAAGGAGGAAGGATTAGGCTAAATTGATGAGGCTTTTCTATATATTTACATTAGGAAATAAGGGTCATTTGCAATAGTGTATAATACTTCCAGATAAATAGTGACACAACAAAGACCCAACCCAATAAGGATGAACCAACTCTCTACCTTACTTCCACACAGGTGGTGCCCTCTTTTAATTTCCCTGAAATCTGCCGTATTCTTTTCTCATTTCATTTCTCAAATTGAACTACTTTATCCTAAGTAGTAGAAGTCACCAGGAACAAAGCGGGATGAGCTAGTCAGGATTCACTGTGACAGAAGTTCTCCGGAATATTAAACCACCTACATCTTTCCACTGACAGATAGGCAGCCAAAGCTAAATGAAACAGAAGGAGTAAAGAGATTCTGAAAAATATGTTTCAATAAACAAGGGCAAAATAAACCCACGGGGCAGTTTTGAACCACAAGGTTTTTTGCCAGCTTCTTCTCAAATGATCCCTGGGACACTGTAAACAGTCCCTGCAATGTCTTCAAGCTCAAACAGATGACCTGGACACATGTGAGAGCAGGAGGCAGGAACACTCCAGAAAGGCAGGTCCAAGGAGCCCGGGAGCTGGCTGACACAACAGGGAACCCAGGAGCAAACAGGCCACCAAATCTCAAACAAGCACCATCCCAGCATCTAAGAGATTAGACCCTCTTTCCCTAAACTCGCATTGTGACAACACCATCAAATTACACGGTGGCGAGACAAGAGAGGACCAGACAAGGGGGGTGGGGGGGCGGAGAATGTGACACAAAAACACTGTTGACATTTTTTGTTGAGTGAGAAATGTCCTATGGAAATGGTGGCAAAGATTGAGACGTCATTACGTTTCAGACACTGTGCTTGGCCTTTCAGATACACGGCTTCATTTAAGATCCCAACAATTCTGTGAGATGCTGAAACATCCCCAGTTTACAGGGAGGAAGCTGAGGAAAGAGTAAGACCAGAAAAGAGAGGAGGAGAAAGAGAGGGAAAGGAAGAAATGAGCTTTCACGGAGCACCTGCCCAGGTGCCAGGTCCTGTCAGGAACGTTCACCTGCTACCATGTTTCAGCTTCTCATTTTTAAGGTGGCAAGTTCATTAACCAGGAAAGGCCTGGGCCACGGTTGTAGTTCGGTCTTCTAAAGCCGGGATAGCGCAGAGAACACACAGAGCCCTGACTGGCCAGCGGACAGCTGCGCACTGGAGAGCAGAAGGGAAGTGAAAATCCCCATAGATCAGAGAAGTGGTGAAATGCAGCGTCGAGGGCCAAGTGCAATTAGAGGCAAGAGAGGGCTGAGGAGCGGAGGCTGAGGGGAGCATCCAGGAGGACGCAGTCAGAGGTGACAGGCTGTCGGGAACAGTTATGAAGCTGGAGATTGAATTATGCTCGGTCTGAATCCTGGCTCTGCACCTAGCCGGGAAGCCTTAAGTCACCAGTGGCTCCCTGGGGACAGTATTACCTGCTTTGGGGGACTGCCGGAAGGTGGAGATAATGCCTGTTCCACGGAATTTATTAATAAGTAATAAGAACGTTATTATTCTAATCTCCTCCTTGGAGTATGCCTGGATTGGCCTGGGAGGCGGAGAGAGGGAAGGCATCGCTGTTGCCGGAGATCTTAGGAAGCAGGAAAGCAGAGGGATCTGGAGGCTCTTCCCTCACTCTACGCGGGGCCTTCTTGCCCATCCCTTTGGGTCTCCTCTAATCCCACCCAACACTCAGAGTCTCTTCTCTGAAGCAGCCCCCAAGCTCAGCTGCAACCGTGTTGGATTCGCCTTCGCCGCAAGCTGAGTTAGGAGCGACTGAACCCGTAGTGAACCCACTACAAAAAGGGCCTTTCTCAGGGAAGGCCCACTGACCTTGGTCACCTGCCAGAGAAGTTAGAAAGCCAGTTGCTGGAACAGCGCACCTGGAAACTAGTAGGGAGACTTAGGAGTAGACTTAAAGCGTCTGCTTTTATTTCAGGGTCACAGTCAATGTGGCTTTTCTTGTTTTGTCTTCTACTATTCCGTGGTCAACTCCTGAACTCCTAGCTCCACGCCCGCAGCTCGAAACGCTGGCCTGGCCGGTGCCGCATTCGCCTCGGGGCCTGGCCCGGCAGCCTTCCGCTGATAACACACCTGGGTGACAACAGTCATGTGTCACGTCAGCAGACTTACATTTTGCAGAAGAGTCACGGAGAAGAAGTAAACAAACACCACTCCGCATAAGAAGCTCATTGTTCCAAAAGGGTGCATCTGCAGTGAATTCGACACCTTATCAGCAGGCGATTTCTTCTTTCCCAAAGGGCACTCGCAGAGAAAAATGTCTCCAGTACGGTCGCCGTTCTTTTTACAGAAAGAAGGGACAAAGGACAAAGGCATACCCTCCAATATCCCTAGTCTCTTCTAGTTTACTTTTTAGTCTTTATTTTTCTAACAATCAATGTATCATGTATTCATCGTCGGGGGAAAATTAAGATTACTTGTAAAATCACCTCAGACAAGATAGAATAAATAATTGTTAACATTTTGTGGCGGCTTCTGTTGATGTGCATACCACACATTAAATCAAGGTCTTAACAAGTCCCCTCTGCTTTTCTCCCGTGTTCTCGGCCTGTGGATGGTGCTCGTTGCCCTTGACCACCCTTATCACAGCCCTCACTGCTGTACTGCAATTGCTTGTCTACTCACTGGCCTCTCAGCTCCCCTGTGAGCCCCTGGAAGGAGAAGTAACCTTGTCTACCGGGGTGGCCCTAAAGCTTTGCTCCCTTTGGTAGGATTCATCTGCTGGGAGGAAGAAATGAACCCACCTGTGAGGGTTCATTTTATCCACCAACTGGGCTAGACTACAGTGCAAACATGTAGTTGGGGAAACATGAATCTAAATGTCCTGTGAACATGTTTTTTAGATGTGATTGACAGTTAAACCATAGACTTTAAGTAGAGCAGATTACCCTCCATAATGTGGGTGGGCCTCATCACATCAGTTGAAGGCCTTCACAGAAAGACTGGTCCCCCCCCCACCCCGCCCCGGCAAAGGAGAGAGAACTCTGCCTTCAGAGTGCCTTCACATTCAAGCTGCAACACCAGCTCTCCCCTGGGGTTCCAGCCTGCTGACCTGCCCTGAAGATTTGGGCTTTTGCCAGCCCTCACAATCATGTGAGCCGATTCCCAAAATAAATTTCTGTATAATATATATATGTATATATTATTGGTTTTGCTTTCCCGGTGAGTCCTGATCAGTGCACCACCCTCCTGGATACTCTGTCCCCACCTAGTCGGCCACACAGCTATCCGCCCCTCATCTGGGCTAGCCTCTCTGTCTCCATTCCCTTCTTCTCTCTCCTATTACTGGCTCCCACTCCTCTTTTCTGCAGGCTCAGCATTTATACCTCCACCTTCTCTCCCACCAAAGCCCTTCTCTTGTAGAATTGACTCTTTCAAGCAGCAACTGTATACTGCCTCAACTCCACGTTAACTTGAACGATTTATTCCATCAACGATACAGAAGCAGCAGACAGGATCTGCGCGCTAGGTAGGTGGTACTAAGGGCCGGGGGGAAGCAATGATACAAAGATAAGTAAGGGACGGGTTCCATCCTGAAATGTCTTAACCATCAAGGAAATCATTGCAAGAGGGGTAAAGCAAAGGCACGGAAAGCGGCAACAGAGGGAGGGCTGCACGTGGAGCACAGGAGCGCGGGGCAGAGGGACCGGGGAGAGCACACGGGGATGATCTCTCTCCAGGAGTAAATGGGGAGAAACAAGAATTCAAAGAACAACCGCGGAACAGCAAGCCCATGAAAGATGGATAGGATTTTGAGCACGTTGGGAAAAGTGCAGGCCCATCTGGAAAAGGCTGACTAGACAGGAATGAAGGCTAAACAGGGAGTCCGAAACAAGACTGAATTCCCAGACCTAGGCTTTCACTCCTGACGTTCAGCCACATGTCGCCTATAGCGTCTCACCAACCACCCCCCCCCCCCCCCACCGTCCCGGCCCACAGTCAGCCTCACAGACTCCATCACTCCCAAGGCGGCTTCCTTTATCAGCATCTCTATTTGTCAGTGGAAGAGAAATATGATCGTCTAGGTCATTCAAACTCAAAACGGAACCTCTGGACTCAGTTTTTCCCTCCCCAGTGGTGACTGTGTTACCAGTGTTTCTCCAGTGAGCAGACCTTCGGTCTGTCCCCCATCCAGACAGCACCCTGCTGAGGGTCATTTGGCCTCGGGTCAACTGCTCCCCTCATAGAAATCCACTGCTGGCCCATCTGTTTACAGTTTGTAAATGTCCCCTGGAAAGAAACCTATCTGCTCCCACTGGGCGGGACCAGCTTAGAAAAGAGGGAAAAGAAACACCCAGCTCACTGAGACACCAAACTTCCACTGAAGGTGCCCAAAGTTGCAATGGCTGTGGGGCAGTCACATCCCACTGGCTCGTAATGGACGCGCGCTTCATTAAAGTCGCCACGTTCGGTTCACGTCAAGCGGCATCTTGCTCCTTCTTCCTCATTTCGTAGCTAGTCTAGTTCCTCTTCCTGACTGGCATCCCCCACATGCACCCGGGCCCTACCTGACCACGATGCGCCTGTGTTCCCAACACCAGCAGTCCGCTGCCGCCGGGCCGGCCAGTCCCCGCCCCCCACCTGCCATCACACCAGCACATCACGTTCATCCAGCTGCCACACACACACGCCTGCCCGCAGCCCATCCCAGGCGCTCTGTGCCCCCTGCCCAGGCCACGAAGCTCTGCCCAGAGCTTGTCACCCTCACTGAGCTCTCCCCTCGCTGATCCCCCGCAGAAGGGAATTTGGCTTTTGTATGCGGTGTATGGCTTACGTTGTGAAATGATATTTCGTGGGACATGATATTATATGTGATTATTATACATAGTTTTAATATATTCTTCTTTGGCCAGAACTTAGAGGGTTATAAGAAATCACCCCAGGATGTGTATTTAAAGTCATGAAAATGTCACCCCCAAATTAGTACTGGCCTGCCACGGAAATATCCCAATCTAAGAAATCACTAATAAGTTGCTAAAGAAAACCTGGAAATACTAAGGTTTGTGAAAAGCAAACAGAAAAAGAAGATAAAAGAAGGAGAAGAGTCTGGATATGTGTGTTAGAAGCAAAGTATAACCCCACTAGGTATACTTCGAGATGACATAAGAAGTGAAGACGTGTTTAAATAAGAACTATATTCTCCATGAAGCTTAAAAAGCCGAGAGTCAAAGACCAAGAATCCAGTGTTTTTTTCGGAAATGATCCTGTCTCTAGACGGCAGGCCAGATACTGGACTGAGGTCACTTGATGGACGGCTTGATGGAAAGAACCTTAAAGCATCCACCTGTTCTGCTCACAACTGTAGAGTACCATAAGGCATTGCGGGGGAGTGGACGGGTCTCCCAGGGAGACCTTCCCACCAAGTGCCCCTTAGGTCAGGTGCATCTCCATGAGAGAACAGTGTCATTGGATTGGGGCCTATGATCTCCTCTCTTCCAAGTCCCATAACTTTACGTTGTTTCTGCAGAGCTAAGAGCCGGATGCTGCACTGTCCAGATTGACTTCACTGGAGACACCTGTAACTTCTGGCTGCAAAACAACAGGCCTCTTTCCCTCTAACAGCACGTGTCACATCTCCCTGTGAGATCATAACTGTTTCGAGGGTCAGCACCATGTCCCCACTCTTCCTGGAGACCTGCCACTCTGTCACGTACACAGACACGTCACCGGTTAGATCTTCAAACTACTCTTTCCTCGTATTTTCACCCACCAGACTCTTCTAATATTTTCAATTAATAAACCCAACAAATACTCCTTGAACTTATTCATTCAACAAAAGCTTGCTGAGCCTCAAGAATACATCAGGCACAGCACTAGTGCTTGTACAGGAACACAAATTGATGAACAACACAGTCAAGACACCCTCCCTCAGGGAGCCCACAGTCAAGTAGAGGAGACAGAACAAGTAGGCAAACGAGATCACAGACACTGAGCTCTCCACTGAACGGAAGCAGGACTCCCTGGAGAAATGCCTGATCCTAGGGATGGGGCACGGCACACACAATACGAGCCTCGAGCATCTTGCAGGGCTAGAAAGAAAGCATTAAAAAAACCCACAATGATGGGTGTGTATCGAAAGGTAAAGAGGAACCAAGTGAAAGAACTCCCAACGGACAAAGATGAAATGATTTGAACAACAAAATAAATAAGGTAGTATTTATGAATTATAATCCAAAGTATAAAATAAATATCCATCAGTCCGTGGCAATATAAACAAATGCGGGCCAAATGAGTAAATCTGGAAAAGGGACAAATGTCCCACACAGAAGAATAACAGATCATTATGTGGCTACTCCAGCCTCAAAGAGGTGGAGCGAAACTCCCCCACCCCTTACATGTGAGCTGCAGTGACTTCCTTCCAAGAAGCACAGTATGGAAGGGGGGATGGGAGGATGTAATCTTACAGTGGCAAGACCGGACAGACCCTACCCCAGCCAGATGAATAAGCCTGACATCCCAAGGGACAAGGGATGTTGATTGTAACATGTGCCTTTGACACGACATAATGAAGGTGGCAATTCTCTTCCGTGGTCTTCCTCCCCAAAACGCATAACCCCACCTAATCAAAGAAAATAATCAGACAAACCTCAGTTGAGGGACCTTCTGTTAAATACCTGGCCAGCACTCTTCAAAATTATCAAGGTCATCAAAAACAAGGAAAGCCAGAGAAACTGTCACAGCCGGGAGAAGCCTAAGTGTACATGGTGACTAATGGTGACGTGCTATCTCAGACACAAATCCTGGAATAGAAAAAGGACATTGGGTAAAAACTAAGGAAACCTGAGTAAAGTATGGGCTTTAGTGAGTAATAACACATTGCCATAGGTTCATTAATCGTAACAAACGTATCATACTCATGTAAGGCTTTACTCTTAGGAGAAACTCCATGCAGGGTATGTGGTAACTCTATTATCTTTGCAATTTTTCTGTAAGTCTAAAACTGTTTTAAAAGAAAAGGTTTATTATAAAAAAGAAAAGGTCCAAAACCACAGCTAGGGCTTTCAGTTCATGTACGCGAAGGGCCCCGTGGAGAACTAGAGGACAATCCCAGAGTAGTAACCAGTATCTCAGGACTTCCAACACTGGCAGCCGGAAAGAGTAAGGACACACAGCCACGCTTTTCGATGACAGCTTCATGGTGAGCTGGGCTCTGTGCCCCCTTCCCAGTTTCACCGGCCGTCGCCAGAATACGCTTCATCCTCCAACACAAGACCTTGCCTCATCACGGCGAAGTCTGTAGGGAGCATAGAACTGCCAGAGTCGGGCAGCAGCCTACATTTTGCACATCAGAGGAACTCTGTATTTGTTGAGATAGTGTTTGTAGATCACTTGGACACATGAAAACATCCATAACCGAACAGACATTTCTCCAATGATATACGAATGGCCAACGAACATATGAAAAGATGCTCAGTGTCATTAGACATCAGGGAAATGCAAAGCAAAACCACAACGAGATAATCCCTTAGTACCCACTAGGACGGCTGTAGCTTAAAAAAAGACAAAGGAAATAACAAGTGTTGGTGAGGATGTGGGGAAAGTGAAACCCTCAGACACTGGAGGTAGGATTGCAAAGCAGGGCAGCTGCGATAGAAGATGGGTAGTTCCTCAATAAATTAAACATAGAACGACCACACGACCCAGCGGCCCCTCTCCTCTTCTGGTTTATACTCAGAACAATTGCAAACAAGTGTTAACACAAAAACTTGCACACGGATGTTCATAGCAGCATTGTTCACAATAACCAAAAGGTATAAACAACCAGAGTGCCCGTCAACTGATGAACGGGTAAATGAAATGTGGTATATTCGTGCATTAAAAGGAATGAGGTACAAACACGAGCTACCACACGGATGAACTTCGAAACCATCATGCTAAGTAAAAGAGGCCAGACACAAAAGGCCATATATGGTATGAGCCCTTTTGTATGCAATATCCTGAACGGGTAAATCCATAGAAACAGAAAGCAGATTAGTAGTTAGTCAGGGGTTGGGAATCAGGGAGTGACTGTTCAGTGGGTACGATGTTTCCTTTTAGGTGACGAAAACAATATAGAACTAAACAGTGGTGATGGTGGAAAAACATTGTGACTAAACATCTCTGTGCATTGTACAATTTAGAATGGTTAAAAGTGCAGCACTCAGTAAGTTCTTTACAGATTTTGGATACTAACCCTTTATCTGATATGTCAAATATCTTCTCCCATTCCATGGGTTGCCTTTTAGTTTTGTTGATTGTTTCCTTCACTGTGCAGAAGTTTTTGTTTTTGTTTTTTTTTATCTTGATGAGGCCCCAGTAGTTCATCTTTGCTTTTATTTCCCTTGCCTCCAGAGATGTGTCAAGTAAGAAGTTGCTGAAGTTGCTGCCTAGGTCAAAGAGGTTGTTGCCTGTTTTCTCCTGTAGGATTTTGATGGTTTTCAGGATGAGCGCTGGGTGTCGTATGTAAGAGATGAATCACTGGGTTCTACTCCCGAAGCCAAGACTACACTGTATGTTAACTCACTTGAATTAAAAAAAAAAAAAAAGTAGGGCGCCTGGGTGGCTCAGTCAGTTAAATGTCTGACTTCATCTCAGGTCATGATCTCATGGTTCCTGGGTTCCAGCCCCACATAGGGCTCTCCGCTGTCAGCACAGAGTCCGTTTTGGATCCTCTGTCTGCCCCCCTCTCTCTGCCTCTCCCCCACTCACTCTGGCTCTCTTTCAAAACTAAATAAACGTTTAAAAATAAGTAAATAAAATAAAATGGTTAAAAGTTTATGTTCTGTGTATTTTACCATAATTCAAAATCACAAGTGCACTCCTTAATCCCATCACCTATTTCAGCCGTCCTCTCACCTGCCTCCCCCCTGGTAACCATCGGTGCGTTCTCTACAGTTAAGAGTCTTTTTCCTTTTTATGTATGGAATTGTTGAATCACTATATTGTACACCTGAAACTAATATAACACTGTATGTTAACTATACCAGAGCTAAAAATAAAATAAAATAAACAGAACACAGGAAAAAATAAAAACACCGATATCCTTTTAAAAATCAAAAAGCAAAGAACATCCATAACTAGCATGTTTCCAAGTATCACTCTCAGACTACCTATACCAGGAACACTCAGGATAATTGATAAAAATGCAAGTTCCTCGGCTCACCCAAGACTCACAGAATTAGATTCCCAGAAACCTGTCCTATTATCCTTTCAACAGCATCTCAAATGACCTTTGCACACAGATTTGAAAAATCAAACTAGAAAACTCTTGATATGGGAACTGTTTCCTCTATGTCCCCAGCCTAATAAAGCCCTGCTCAATATAGGCTTTTTTGTGGACTGAATAGACAAATGTTAGTTTTTGGGGGGTTTGTTTTGTTTTGTTTTGTGTTTTTTAAAGGGAGAACATGGTCGTCTCCCTTCCAGGCATCTGGGACTATGTCACTTACGAGGAAGAGTCCCCACGCTGTACTTTCAGCTTTTACACTGTGAGTCTGCTCCACTGACCAACAGGGCAGGGCATGGGGGGTGGCCTGATGGGAGTGGGGGCTGAAGTCCCCTTTGCTCTCCATGGAAAGGCAGGAGAGGTCACCCAGAGAATTTACAGATTTTCAAAAGAGCATTTCACCGTTACCCCTTCAACCCAGATTCTGGTGTTGCAAAGGAAGATCCACACTTCACAGATTTTGTGCGGATTAAAGTCATGGCCTCTGGAAATCATCATTAAGACACAGAGGGAAGATATCAATCAATCGTGTCACTGATTACAACCAGGGCTACAAAAGTCTTGCTTTCAGAATTGCGTGATGCTGTTAAGTGGATAGTGGAGTTGTAATCCGCTCCCGAAGGTTTTTCCATGCGTGCCACACAGGTCACCAACACAGTCTACACTCTAGATGGTTCTCATTAGCATAAAATCCTTAACTTTCAGTTTTCAAGTGAACATCTCAACAAGCCCGTACATTTATACAGTCCATATTAAATTTCTGCTGCCACAGGACCATATGGTAAGAAGTGAAAATTGGACGGGATTAAACATTAAGAGGCAAATGACAAAGTAAAAACCCATAGATACGGGAAAAGAGTACTTTTGCACAGTGTTGAGACTGTTCCCTTTCTGGGCACCTGAGCAAATGAAACACATTCTTTGTGGCTACTTTAGTTCCAAAGTTCTTTCCTGGAAAGGTCCTGGAATGATTTCCATTGGTCTAGAATCTACGTGCTCAAACACAGTGCTGTATGGAAGCAGCTTTAAAGAGGGGGAAGGTGGACAGTCATACTTGAGGAGTAAAAGCCATTTCCAGGATTATCTCCATGTTGCTTGGGCTTTGCCAATCAAGATGCAAATACTCATGGATCAGCATCTACCCTGTGCAAAGTATTTTACCTAGCGTGCTGGGAATGCAAAAACAAAAGCTTAAACTGACTACGATCCCCAAAGAGGTTTACAGTCTGCTTTTATCATTGAGTCATGTTACTATGCAAACAGATGGGTCCGGCTGGTGTATTTGTCTGGAGATAATGATGGAGAGACTAGAGGGCAGGAGAGGACCAGCCACACCTTTAAGGCTGAGGGAACATTCAAGGCACAGGATACATTAAAGACAGCAAGCCTGTCTAAAGAACAAGCCTAAAACAGGTTTTTGTGTGCCTCCTTTCAAGCTTACTTTCAAGGCCATTCCAGGGCCCACTCCGAAGTATTTTTAACTTATCTGAGTCTGGGCAGTTTTCTGAGAATCTTGTTCTCCTGAAAATATTTCAGGGGAGGGAGGTAGATTTTCATCCTCTTCCTTCATTTTTCAGGACCTTAGAGAGACCGGAGAACCACCACTCATCGCGTTACATGACACAATAGGACCCAGTGACTTGCGTGTGGTTTAGGTGGGGATGTTTAATGACCAACCGCGTGGAACACGCAAGGCCCACGTCTCCTGTCCGACTTAGGACAGGCTTGCACCTGTGCAGCCGGGTCCCCAAACAGCTTCCAACATTTGCATCCCACCGGCCCCTGCACCAACGCCTGTGCCTACCCCGGGCATCCCGAGCCCCGTCCGTGAAAGGAGGGCACCAGCAGGGTCCTGACGTGGTGCCCCGGCCAGCCCGGGAGGCCCACTGGGCTTCCCCCGGAGGAGGTGTCAAACAAAGGGCGGAGAGGACTAGTAAAAATAGCCCCTTCAGCTCCCCTAGGCGGTCGTTAATTAATAAAGAACAACAGTCACGGTTCTCCAGGCTGCTCTCCGGCGCGCGCACGGCCAGGCTCCTAGAAGGTGGCAGCGTCCAGAAAAAAAGAGGATGTGTCCTGGCAAAAAAAACTCCCCTGTCCCCAACACCGAGCCCCACGAGTCCACCTGCTTCGGAAGCCCCCGAGGGCTGCGGACCCACTGGCCCAGGCCCTTTCCCTAGGCCGCGGGGCCGGTGGCCAGGAACCCCCCCCCCCTTCAGGCCCAGGTCCGGCCGGGCCCCCAGCGCGCGGCGCCCCCCGAGGGAGGCGCCACCCGCTCCCCGCGTCCAACCCCGGCTGTCCGCGCCCCCGAGGGAGGGCCCGCCTTGCACCCCGCGCCCCGGGGCGGGCGCGCGTCGGGTCTCGGCGCGCTCGCCTCTCGCGGCCGGCGGGGGAGCGTCAGGGCAGAGGCGGGGTGGGGCGCGGTTAAAAGGCGCTGCAGGTGGGAGCCGGGCCTGCACGCGAGGCCGCTTCCGACACCGGCTCCGGAGCCGCGGCGCCCCGGCCCGACCTGCCTCCCGGCTGCCGCGGAGGGCGCCCCCCGCGCCCCCCGCGCCCCGGCCGCCGTCCAGCCGAGCAGGTAAGCGGGTGCCAGGCGCGCGGCCGCAGGCACGGCGGCCCCTGGGTGCTGGCTGCGGGCTGGGGGACCGGGGGGGGGGGGCGACGGGGGGCGCCGTCTCGGCCCTTGGCGCGCAGGCGTTGCCTCCGAGGGCCCCGCGCGGGTGAGGTCTGCAGCCCGTCGCCCTCGTCGCCCTTGTCGGCGACCGCTCCAAGGTGGGCCCTGTGGCCGCAGGGCACAGTCGCCCTCCCGGCGCCGGGCGCCGGCGGGGGTGGGGGTCGGCGCGTTGGGGTTGCCCGGGGCAGCCTTATCGGCCGGGGACCCGCATCCTCCCGCGACCCCCGGGGCCACGTCCGGATGCCGCCCCGCAGCGCCTGGCGTCCTCCGCGCGCCCGGAGGAACGAGGATGGACGGGTCTGACTTTTACCCTGGATGGTCCCCCTTCGACTGGCACAACAGGTTTCATAAATACACCAACCGTGTGTATAAGCGGCCAAGGTGCGGGCCTGGGCCCCTTTCCCCCACTTGCTTTGCCGCGGTTTGGATTTTCTTTGCTTTCACCGAACACCGATGAACCCTGCTTGGAACTTCCCTGCTCGGGGCAAAGGAAGGCCGGTTCAACCGGGCTGGTGGATAAGTCCCAGGTAGAAGTGACCCCTTTGGCTGCGTGATGCGCGCCCAAAGAACTTGGGAAACGCAGATGACAGCGGTGCAATTACTGGACAATTACTGGACAACAGTAATTAAGTGTCGTTGGTGACACATCTCGGTTGAAAGGAGGAGGCACCAGAAGGGACTTCCTGTCTGCTGAAGGAGCAGTCCCAGGTGTTACCTGTATCCTGTGTTTGACGGGGGAGCGGGACTCACCTGAGGTGAGTGTGGCCCCAATGCTGTCAGGGACACCTGGCCCAGCAGCCACCGTGGCGTCGCCCAGGTGGAATCTCCCTGTCAGTTTAGGGCCTGATTGAATGTTACCGCGCATCATTGTTCTTTCCCCTCAGTAGACATTATGCCACAGAAGTATTTTCTTGCTCCAGTTCTAGTCGAATCTAACCAGTGTTCTAGAAGAAAATGTCCTGCCCGGATGCAGTTTCCTTAGAATCCCGGGATGCCGCTCAAACTGCTCCTGTGGAGAGCTTTGTCTGCGGCTTGGACCAGGCTGAGGCTTTGGGGGTGATGTCTGGATCCTGCCAAGGAGGGGAGAAGGAAGTCATGAAGAGAAAACATCAACACTCCCTAGCCTGTGACGTAACTGGGGTGGGGGAGGGGAGGGGGTGCAGGGCTCCCCATCCCTGCCCCGCAGAGACCCAAACTGGGAAGATGCTGATCAGTCCCGCTGCTCCACTGGTGTTTTTATTTTAAAACAAACCCCGGTACAGGTAACAGCGAATTCCTTTTCTTTTTCTCACTTTCCTGAATTACAACAGCTTTGAGAACGAAAAGACCCGCGGAAGGTCTGACTAAGCACTTCAATGGGGTGAAAAGAAACTTCTTGCTTGCAAACCCTCACTGTGCATCTTTGATTCAACCTGAATATTCCAGGAGCTATGAGTAGTCTGTAGACATTAGTTAAAATGTTAAACAGAATAAAATGGTGGGAAAATAATTTTCAACGCACGTGTCTTAGCCATGAGGACATAATCCTCCCAATGGCTACGTTAAGATATATTAAGATTTCTGTTTAACTTGCTTGAACGGTGAGAATGTATGGGCCCACAGAGTGCCTTTTCCTTTTTTATTTTCATGGACATTCAACTCAAGGTAGACTTAAATCTTTGGAAAGGGCACAGGTTTGCTTGAATGAACAGAGACTGCTTAATGGAAAATTTAACTCTTTGAATTCTTTTCTTTTTTAAAAAATATTTATTTTTGAGAGAGAGAGAGGGACAGAGCACAAGCAGGGGAGGGGCAGAGAGAATGGGAGACACAGAATCCAAAGCAAGCTCCAGGCTCTGAGATGTCAGCACAAAGCCCGACACAGGACTCGAAGTTGGGAACGGCGAGATCATGACCTGGGCCGAAGTTGGACACTTAACCGACTGAGCCATCCAGGAGCCTCAACTCACTGAATTCTTAAGTGGATTAAGAAATACGTGTAATTCTATGAATTGTCCATGCTTCTATTTAGACTACGTGGATAGAAAAAGTTCTTTCATTTTTATTGAGTTAATTTTGAAGAAGTACATAAACCCTAAATCCATTTTAACACAACCTGTTACTCTGAAAGGACAGTTGATGACATTTTAAGTCATTACATTTATTTTATTTATTTTTTTTTTTAATTTTTTTTTAACGTTTATTTATTTTTGAGACAGAGAGAGACAGAGCATGAACGGGGGAGGGTCACAGAGAGAGGGAGACACAGAATCTGAAACAGGCTCCAGGCTCTGAGCTGTCAGCACAGAGCCCGACGCGGGGCTCGAACCCACCGACCGCGAGATCGTGACCTGAGCCGAAGTCGGACGCTTAACCGACCAAGCCACCCAGGTGCCCCTAAGTCATTACATTTAAAGGACAACCTAAGGTTGTCCCCAGGAAGACCTGGATATCTGTTGAGAGACAACAGATATAGATTCTTCTTGATTAAAGAGTTTGAGATTTTTTTAGACTGCCGATTTGAGGGAGAAAAGAGCATATCCAGTTTTTCAAATTCCCTTACCCCCTTTTTTAAGGGAATGGGCTCGAGGTTTGGGATTGGGGATCACAATTATGATCTTTGATAGGGGAAAGAATCTACATTAAAGATTTTAGTTTTTTCGTTTTATTTTATTGGTATATAAAGTAAGAAGCATCAGGAAACTGGCGGCCTCTAGACTTCCATCATAACAGTTCTGGGGATAAAGAAAAACACCCACAAAGGTCATGCAATAGACACGTGGGGAGTAGTTCAATGAATATGGCCACATCTACTATTTTTCCCTCAACAGGTGACACCCTCACTGACCTCCAGAAACTGCGTAGAGATTTACATTCGTGTCGTTACTGTGCCCTGTTGCCTTCTAAGCAATCAGATGGTGTAGAAGAAAGCCTGAACCCTTGAAGAGGGACCCTTGCCCTAATTCTCCTCCAGGCCAATACCCTGTGACTCCTTGGAAGTAAGGCTCGGATGTGCTTGTTTCGCTCTGACATTGTCTTTCATCAATATAAATCTCTTCAACTACCTAAAGCTACTGTGGAAATCGGGAGGGATGTGCTCTGTTCTCAGGCCTATCAG
This sequence comes from Panthera uncia, assembly GCF_023721935.1. NCBI lineage: Eukaryota > Metazoa > Chordata > Mammalia > Carnivora > Felidae > Panthera > Panthera uncia. The sequence goes on along the minus strand of NW_026057576.1, from coordinate 1,145,619 downwards.
ATATTCAATGAATATCTTTGAAAGGGTTATCCAAATGGGAATAGAACTTTCTAGAAAGATGATTTCCACCTCTTGGAAATCTCATTGGTGTCTGCTAAGGGGTAACACTATAATTGTAAAGTTTTAGTTTTCGTTCTGTCATCAGTGAAATTTAAGATGGCATTTTTAAGCCAACTACTTAGGATGAAATTTTTAAGTTTTAAAACAATCAGAAAATCGTATTGCTGAAGCAGAATGCCCATAGACTTAAATTATTTGAATTATAAAACGGAAGAACAATCTAACTTCAGAATACTGTGTGTATCATCAGAATGAGATCAATTGTTTACCTATTCTTAGAGCAAAGTATTCCAGCCTGGAGCTTTCGTATCAAGAATGCAATGTTTTCACCACGATTAGATATACCAGAAAACCAAAGACAGTTTTACCTTTGTAACTTGAGGTGTAACCACATTCTTGTACGGAGACAAGACTATAGGAGCGAGGCATATGTATTATTTCCTTAAAAGAGAGCCAGAGAAGCTGGTTTAAAATAAACCTCTCTGGTTGGCAAAGAAAGAGTTAATATTCTACTTTTTGTTGAAAAGTCTCCTCCCATTGGCTGCAGCCTGCCTAAAGCATGAAAGGAAAGAGGTATTTTGTTTACCGACACTAATTGCGAAGGGTTTCAATGGATGCGGTTGTTTTGGAAAGTAATTTTCACAGAGTGTTTGGCCATCAAATCTGCAACCACAGTGCTGATGGAAAACTACCCCAAGAGTTACATTTTTATAGGGCAGACACAGAGGGGGATCCGGCCGGTGGGCAGTCTCTTCGCCCCAAGCCAGAAGTGGCTTTAACCCACTGAAAGGCCAGGTCAGGAGGAGCAAGTGGAACCAAATGTCCTCCTTTCAGCCTTGCTGAGTCTTCTGCCCTCTGTCCGCTCCTTCCTCTCCTGGGCTCCCTGAGTGGGCAAAGTGTCCTGGGGGCAGCCAGGCATTACCAGTGGCTGCAGCAAAGTGTCAGGAAGTTTGGGGCGGTCCCTTTCCCTGACTGGCTCCTCATAGTTGTGAGGCGGGCTGTCCTTAGGTTCTCAACACTCAGAGAGTGATATGCAGGACCCCTGCCCCGGCTTCCTTGGTGAGGCCCTGAGGAAATGATGTGGACTGGACCAAAGAAAGTTCTTAGTGTAGGAAACATGGGCCAATTCACTCAATGGCTTTCCTGCTGCGCACTTAGGGCAAGGGAGCAATGGAGATCATGGACAGAGACTATGGACGGAGACTATGGACAGAGACTATGGACGGAGACTATGGAAAGCAGTGCTTGCTGTCGAGCCGTTTCTACTGTGATCAGTGATAGGGCCTCTGTTGCTCCTGCAGGAAGATGCTACAGATCAGGTGGTTTGCCATTAGCCTGATCGTCTTGAGTGACCGGTAGGCAGGACACACCCGTATTTGGGTTTAATCACTCATTTTTCTTAGTGTCCTAGGCATCTCTTTTTCTCCCTTTAAAGGCACAGGTAAATTGCTGATTTTTAGTGGAAGTCAAAAGTATTGTAAAATAGATTATTCTCTGTTCAGCTTTGCTACTTTGATAGAGCTTCAGAATGTGTAATTTGGGCACCCAGAAAAGCCAAAAGAAATAAAACTGTTATCATAATTGTCCCTGTTTTTTTGTTTTGTTTTGTTTTGTTTTTTAAGAAGGAGAAGACCTAAGGTGCAGATGTCAAGGGTCCTGCTTCTAGAAAGCTGGGACCATATTCTTGTGGGGAAAGCCTCTTGACCCCTCCAATGACTTCAGCCTTTCCAGATTCCTTCGGACTGAGTTGTCCTTTGACACCTGATCGGTTTGCTTGCTAGAAGAGCAGGTAATAGGTGACCACAGGCGTGTCATTGTTCAAGAAGGCGGTTGATAAAGAACTCAGAGGGAAAACACAGCCTTCTTACCTTTGGAGGAGTTTAAATTCTCTGCACTTTGGAGGCTTTGGGAAAATGTGAACTTTTATTTGATAAATCAAAAACTTGTTGAATGTGCACTTAATTAAACCAAATTACAATGGGAGATGTTCATTGGTTAGAGAACGTCTTCATTTCATAAACAAACCAGAGTGACCCCCTAGGTGAACAGCTCCTGTAAAATATGTGTAAACATCAGGTTGTACGAGTCTCTACCTCCTGAAATGCTTCCGGGATAGAAGAGCAACAATTAGGAAAATTTATTATAATGACTTTCAGTAGGGACTAAAACTTAATTTTATAGTTTGTATTACCCAAGGTGAGTTTTTAACATCGAAGATACATGTACTGGGGACACTGAAAATCTCTTTCTCAGAAAGTACACACTAGCTCCCCACCGCTCTTGTACTACGTTAGAAATAATTTTTAGGGGCATCTGGGTGGCTCAGTTGGTTAAGGGTCAACTTCAGCTCAGGTCATGATCTCATGGTTTGTGAGTTCGAGCCCCGAGTCTGGCTGCGTGCAGATAGCTCGGAGCCCGGAGCCTGCTTCGGACTCTGTCTCTCCCTCTCTCTCTCTGCCCTTCCCCGCCCCCCCTTTCTCTCTCTCTCAAAAATAAGTAAACATTAAAAAAGAAATAATTTTTAAAATAATTTCTCTTTGATAAAGAAGGGAGAGTAAAATAAGAGTTTCTGCCTTTTATCTGCTATCAGTTCAAATTATACCATCTGCTCCAAGCATTGGGCCCACCCCTTTCTTTTCTTTTGACCCAAGTTTATCATATTTTTCTTTCTTTTTCATGTTTTTTTAAATTTTATTTTATCTTATTTGATTTGATTTTATTTATTTTTTGCCTCATTCAGTAATTAAACCTTTTGACACTGTTGTTACAAGCCTGGGCCCCTCCATTGTGTGGGGGGGTTGGGGTTGTCTTCCATCATCTTGTCAGTTGAAGATCTGAGCTCCTCAGAGCTGCTGGCAGTGTCCACCCCCCCCCCTCAGAATTATCTGACACACTTTCGAGCCCTTGCCCCCCCAGCTCTGCCTTCCAAGTCCTCAGCTATGGAATTCTACCTCCCTTTTCATTTTCATTGAAAAATTAATATGCTTCTCAAAGTCTAAGCTAAGTTAAAACCACGATTTGAGTTTTCCTATCTGGGCCACAATGGAAGCTTTAGTTTGGATTCAAGACTTCAAATGTTCTTGTATTCTGTGCTAGAACTTTCAGAAGACTCCCATGGCATTTGAACAACTACAGACATTTTGAGGTTCTTTACTGCTTTCTGGCCAGTGGAGTTGGAATGGGCCGATACGCACTGAATCCTCCAGAATGATTTTTCAGCTTTCTTATTCCCAGCTCCACCTCCTTCGCCTTGGCGCCTGCCTGCAGGGTCTGGGAGCCCTGAGTAGTCTGAGGGTGCTGGCTTGTTAAGTGCTGGTTTTTAACTCCTTCTTCTGGATTATTTGAGGAAAGAATAAGCGTCTGTGAGATTCTGCGATCACTTTAATTATCCTGCCTTCCGGTGACTTGTTCATCAAGTGCAAGTACAGGTGCTGAAGGGCCGCCTCAAGGTCTCCTCCCTATTGCTTTCTCTTTGAGATGCTCTGTGCTCCCAGCTTACCTAGTTGTGATCTAACGCCTTAAACTTCGTGGGATAGGAACGCATCTCTGAAGCTCTTCCCAGCGCCTCTAGCCCTGACGCCCCGACATCCCCCACCTGCTCTGCATCTCTGTTCAGAGCCTACTCAGCCCTGGGAACTGGACTATGTCTTGAGATGCAAAGGTGAAATGGCTGACATCTATATACAATAGACACTCAATAAATGCTCATGGTAGGCCTGGGGATCGTTATTTACTTGGCTTTGGCGATGTGGTGCGAGGAGGGGTTTTCCTATAATTGGGCTCTGTGTGCTTCAGCAAGAGAAGGCGGGGGAGAAACTCACGGTGCAGAAACTTCTAGCTATGCCCCCGCTTGCCCTCCACTCCCCTCCACCTCCACAGCATGTGCCCCCTACTTCCCCTGCCCAGTTCGGACAGGAGGAATACACACACGTGTGCAAGGTGTGTGGTGGCATTATTTCCTCGGGCCTTGTGTCCTTGTGAGGAAAAGGTAGTGTCTAAAAGCCAAACCAAGGGCAAAGACAAATTTCCCAGAAAGCCAGCTAAAATGGAGGTCTGCCTTTTATACTACAGAGCTGGCTGACTTCATTAGTGTCAACGAAGGGTCTTGCTTCTGGGGCACACGTTAGTCCCTCGTCCGGAGACGCAGTGCCTAGCACTCCTGGGGACGCTGAGGCTGCCTCCTGCTACCTAGCTGCTTCGAAGAGCAGCACACGTGACTCAGGGGAGGCAGAGCTGTGGGCCAGAGGAGGGGCCCAGGAGGTCGAGGGGTCAGCCTGAGGAGAGGCCTGACCCCAGCCCTCAGTCAGATACAGGAAGGTCTCCCTAAGACCAATGACATAAAGGACTTTGGTGTCGCCCTCAGCCCCTAAAAAGGTTTGACAAGCTGTGTGAGTCTGTTTCTCTGAAAACAGGGACTTCACTTTCAAAAGATTGCCAGAGTGGCGTTGTTTCGTTTAAGGCAAACGCTGATTCATTCTCTCGTCTTCTGCAGCAATGTAGGGTCAGAGGGCATATCCATGTGAACTGTAGCAGAAGTTCCTGTGGAAGTCAAGAGCGTTTTCTCTCAGCACGCTAAGTCAGTGCTCAGTCAGCAGGGAGGGGAGCCCTACCTGGCAGCAGCCACTGGTTCCCTTCACCCATGGCTCCTGGGGCTTGAGCTGTCGGGGAGGGAGCGTTGTCACCAGTCCTGGTTACCATGGAAACAAGTGACCGCTTTTCGTAAAAGCTCATGATACTCTTTTGGAAGAGGACCTTCCAGTGGCGTGTGACGTCAGGGCCCCTAAGAACACAAGATTTCAGCAAACGATGTTATTCAAACTAGAGACGGCCATAAATATATCGTATAAAGTAAGCTAACAAGTATTGGGGGTCCCTTCCCCCTTCCGAGTCTGCTGGGTACGCCACAGTAGGTCATTCCCATGATTAATTTTTTTTCTCTTCAATAAGCCACTTAATAAGATCCACTGTTGAACTTCCATGATCCCCTGGGCAAAACGAAAACTGATACAATACTTAAACTCATGGTGGATAAGAGAAAACTTGGAAATGTATTTGTTTACCTGAGTTCCTGGGTTAACGTCCAACAGCAACCTAATATATAATCTGAATTCAGTGGAATCTGGATGATCTGAAACCTGTAACAGTTATTTCTGATTCAAAATGTTAGAATGCTTTTAGAGTGGGCATTCCTTATCAGAAAACCTACTAACCTAGGGGGTTGAAGTTATAAAATATCACAGCATCCTCTTAGGGAAATTTGCTTCCGTCTGTAATATAACCATACTATTTCATAAAACCCGAAGGAGCTTTCCATTAGTTAACCTTTGCTAATGTTTTCTGTTTAGGAATAAGCCAACACAATGGACTGGGGTACCCTGCATACTTTCATCGGGGGTGTAAACAAACACTCCACCAGCATCGGGAAGGTGTGGATCACCGTCATCTTCATTTTTCGCGTCATGATCCTCGTGGTCGCCGCTCAAGAGGTGTGGGGTGACGAGCAGGAAGATTTTGTCTGCAACACGCTGCAGCCAGGGTGCAAAAATGTGTGCTATGACCACTTTTTCCCTGTGTCCCACATCCGGCTGTGGGCCCTGCAGCTCATCTTCGTGTCCACCCCGGCCCTGCTGGTAGCGATGCACGTGGCCTACTACAGGCACGAGGCCGCCCGCAAATTCAGGCGAGGAGACAAGCGAAATGAATTCAAAGACCTCGAAGACATTAAAAAGCAGAAGGTCCGGATAGAGGGGTCCCTGTGGTGGACATACACCAGCAGCATCTTCTTCCGCATCATCTTCGAAGCATCCTTTATGTACGTCTTTTACTTCCTTTACAACGGGTACCACCTGCCCTGGGTGTTGAAATGTGGGATTGACCCCTGCCCCAACCTTGTTGACTGCTTTATCTCTAGACCTACTGAGAAAACCGTGTTTACCATTTTTATGATTTCCGCATCTGTGATTTGCATGCTGCTTAACGTGGCCGAGCTGTGTTACCTGCTCCTGAAAGTGTGTTTTAGGAGATCAAAAAGAGCACAGACACAGAGAAATCACCCCAATCATGCCCTAAAAGAGAGTAAGCAAAACGAAATGAACGAGCTGATTTCAGATAGTGGTCAGAATGCGATCACAGGCTTTCCAAGCTAAACGTTTCAAAGCACGGTGTAGCCGACTCATAACAAAAGTGGTGTCTTCTCCTGAAGGCAATGCCCACGTAAAAATCCCCTCTATAGACTGAAGACTTTGTCTTTATAAATGGCTTTCATAATCCATAGACACTTGCGTTAACTTTTTCTAGAATAATTGGTGCAGTAATACGCAACGTAGTCGAGTATGTGGTCCGTCTCGGAAAACTAAGACACGATTGCCACTGTGCCTTGAAGTAACCTTAACACGTTAAATGGACTGTCTTACTAGGTGTTTCCCGAAAATTGCGTAACTGTTGTTGGTAAAGAACATTTATCTAGAAATTGATACTTTGATTAGTAAAAGGTATTTTCATAGGATTGGAGGTTTTAGTTCTGACTTTGAATTCATATATTTTTATAATGACTGGTCTCTCTTACCTGGAAAAACAAACGATGCTGGCGTTGGGATGGTGCCACACGATCTACATTTTGAACTTGTAGAGAGTCTACCTTGTCGTCAATAGCGTGTTGTGTGGTCTGCTGACAAATCTACGAGCTGTCGTGATACTCTTAAGGTGGACATTGGTCATCGTACGACACGTTCTTACCGCTTTCCGAATGTAGACAGAGCTGTACGGGGGAGCGGGGCGCTTCTGAACACTGGCCGATGTGCGGCCGTGGCGAACGGCCGAAAGGAGGGCGCTCGCCTCAATAAAAGATCAGCCCGTGGCTTACCTTTCGCACGCGTGGCGGGTTTCTGTTCGTCCGGCCTCCGCGCAGCCACCTCGCGCGAGGACGCGTCGGTTGGGTGGCTTTGCCGCGTCGGCCGCCGGTTGCGCGGGTGGGGGCGCCCGAGAGGTCAAGGCGGACTCTCGCGGCCTCTTTCGAACGAGCCGAGCCGCGGTCAGCAGCCCGCCGGGCCTCGGCCGGCAGAGGATCCGGCCGCGTCGGGACACGCAAAATGCACCCCCGCCCCGGGTCGGGGCAGCCTGGGCAGAGCGGAGGCTGAGGAAGCGGGCAGCGGCTGTCGGACAAGGCTCGCCTCAGAGGACTCGCTCGTCACCGGCGCCCCTCGGTGCGTGTGACCGAGATACGCGCCCGTAGCTCCCTACCCGCAGGCCGGGACGCCTTTCTCTTCAGAGGTTCCCAGACCGAACGCGGATGCCGTTAGCGTGGGTGCTGGCGAGTCAGCCGGTCACAGTCCGGCCGCTCGAGCGTGAAAACACTACACGCACGTGCGGCCTCCGCGTGAAGGGACGAGAGCAGCTCGGTACGTTCCGCGCGAGGAAACCTGCCGGGCAAGAAGCGAGCACGAGGGCTTGACGTGGCGCACGATTCTAAGACCTCCCTCCAGAAAAACGGGATATTCTCATTTTCTTCGGAGTCCAGAGCAAACTCCACACATACCATTTCATCCACAACTATCTCAGTATTAATCTATAAAGACCAGGACTACCTTGTGAAACAAAACTACAACTCTACCATCAAATTAAAAAACCTGGTGAGCACGCGTAACTCCCGATGTCCCTTAAATTTTTTTTTTAATTTTTTTTAACGTTTATTTTTGAGACAGAGAGAGACAGAGCATGAATGGGGAGGATCAGAGAGAGAGGGAGACACAGAATCCGAAACAGGCTCCAGGCTCTGAGCGGTCAGCACAGAGCCTGACGCGGGGCTCGAACTCACGGACCGCGAGATCATGGCCGAAGTCCGTCGCTTAACCGACTGAGCCACCCAGGTGCCCCATATTATTTCCTTTTAAATAGCTGTTCAAATGAGTATCAGATGAAGGGCGAGGGGGAAATGCCAGGGGTAGACAAAACCACCTTGGTAACAACCCCGGTCTGCATCAAAGAGGAACCTCCTTCCTACCATGATCTTGGAACTCCTGGTGCCTCGCCCGGCGGGACCCCTGGTCAGCCCCTCCTTTCTTACTTTCCATCTCTTTCTCTTCTCCGGTTGGTTTCTGCTCTTTAGCCCCCCTAACACTCCTTGCCTCTGGAGCCGTCCCTCCACGCCACCCCACAAGGTCAGGAGTAGTGGCCACGCCCTCTCAGCCCACTCACTTCTCAGCACCTTCATCTGGGCCCACCTGGCCACTGAACCCAAGCCTCTGTCAGCGCCAGTGACTTGCTGAACACCGAAGCTGATGGCTTCTCACCGGTTTTCATCTTCGTAAAGCTCCTTTCGAGACCTTTTTTGTTTTTGGATTCCAAGACCCTGCCGGCCTAACCTTGGGTCTCCACCTCGAATGGCTCCTGGTCTCCTGCACTGGCTCCTCTCCCTCTCCCACCCCTGGAGAGAAGACCTTTCCTTTTCTCTCCCTGTGCTCCTCTTTGGCAATCTCCTGTCTGCACAATTACCCTGAGATACTGTCACACTTTACAGAGAGGTTAAATAACGTGCCCCAGACTTGCCTCATATGTAGCAGAGCCAAGGTTCAAACCAGGTCCGACTCTCTCTGAAGGCAGTGGCTTCACGACCGTGTTGTGCCGGCAACCACAGCTCCGTGCTGGGTGACTGCGTATAAGGTATGATGTGGAGAAACCCCCTGCACCTCTCACCCAGCTCCAGCCGATGATCGAGTCGTGCTTTTTCGCTTTCCCAGGAGACTCTCACCTGCTTGCCCCTCACTCTGGATTCCTCTGAAGCAAGTCCCAGACACATCGTTTTGCTGGTAGATATCTCAATACGAGTCTTGTAAGAGTAGACTAATCTTTTAAAACTAAAACACAATGCCACCATCACGTTACAAAATCCAGTCGTGGTTCATAATTCCCCAACTGTCCTGTAAATGTTCCTCTTCTTTTTCTCATTATTTTAAGATAATTGGAGAATCACATGTAGGTGTAAGAAGTAACACAGAGGCCCATGTGCCCCTTGAACTTTCTCTCAACGGTAATATCCTGTGAAACTATAGTACAAGATCTCAACCACCGTATTGCCATTGATCCAGTCAAGACGTAGAACGTTGCCATCACCACAAAGATCTCCCATGTGGCCCTTTTATAACGACGCCCAATTCTCTCCCATCCCGTCTCCACTCATCACATCCCTTTTTGATTCCTGGAAACCACTGATCTGCGCGTCATTTCTATAGTTTTGTCATCTCAAGAACATTATTATAAAAGAAATGATACACTATGCAACCTTGTGAGATTGGATTTTCATTCCCCCGGCATACTTCTCTGAAGATTCGTCCAGGTCATGGTGTGCACTGATAGTCTATTCCTTTTTGGCGCTAAGTAATGTTCCATGGTATGAATGTGCAGAGTTTAACCATTCACTCATCAAAGGACATCTGGGCTGTTTCTAGTCTGTGGCCTATATGAAAAATACGAACAGGTTTTTCAGTGAACACATTTTCATTTCTCGTGATAAACATTCAGAAGTTCGATTGCTTGGCATACGGTGGTTGTACATTCCATTTTGTAAGAAACTGCCCAACTGTTTTCCAGAGCAGCTGCACCATTATACATTCTCACCAGCAGTGTATGAGTGATCCGCTTCTTCCTCATCCTTGCCAACATTTGGTGTTGTCACTATTTTTTATTTTAGCCATTCTGATTGATGTGTTCAATTTGCATTTCCATAATGTCTAATGAAGTTAAACATGTTTTCATATGATTATTTGCTATTTTTATATTCTTTTCATTTTCTAATTAGACTGTTTTTTTTTCTGTTGAACTTTGATAGTTCTTTATATATTCTAAATACTAGTCCTTGGACAGAAAGTAGTTAGCAAATTTTTTCCTACTTTAGCTTTTCTTTTCATCTTCTTAACAAGGTCTTTTCCAGACCAAAAGTTTTACATTTTGTTTGTTTTTTTTTTTATTTTTTTAATGTTTATTTATTTTTGAGAGACAGAGACAGAATGCGAGTGGGCTAGGGGCAGAGAGAGAGGGAGACACAGAATCTGAAGCAGGCTCCAGGCTCCAAGCTGTCAGCACAGAGCCTGACATGGGGCTCGAACCCACGAACCGTGAGATCATGACCTGAGCCGAAGTCCAATGCTCAACTGACTGAGCCACCCAGGCACCCCAAAAGTTTTACATTTTAATGGAGTCCAATTTATCGAGTTTTTTTTCTTAGATGGATTGTGGTTTTAGTGTCAAGTCTAAGAAGTCTTTGCCTAATTCAAGATCCCAAAGATTTTCTTTCTTTCTTTTTTTTTTTTTAATAAAAGCTGTATAGTTTTAGGTTTTACATTCAAGTTTGTGGTCCATTTTGTGTTGAATTTTTTATAAGGTCTGAGATTTAAGTTGAGGTTCTTTTTTTGCACGCAGATGTCCTGTGGCTCCAGCACCCTTTTTCTTTTTTTCATTTAAATTTTTTTAACATTTATTTCTGAGAGATAGAGAGAGACAGAGAATGAGGAGGGGAGGGACAGAGAGCGAGGGAGACACAGAATCTGAAGCAGACTCCAGGCTCTAAGCTGTCAGCACAGCGCCCAACGCGGAGCTCAGACTTACGAACCATGAGATCATGACCTGAGCTGAAGTAAGTTGCTTAACCGACTGAGCCACTCAGGTGCCCCGCTCCAGCACCCTTTGATGAACATGCTATCTTTCCTCCGCTGAGTTGTTTTTGCACTTCTGTCAAAAATCAATTGTTTATATTTGTGTGGAGCTATTTCTGGATTCTCTGCTCCGTTCCATTGATCTGCATGTCTATTCCTCCACCATTACCAAATAGTCTTGATTATTGTACTGTATAAATCACCCTTGAAACCTGCTAGAGTGATTCCTCTCTCTCTATTCTTCCTTTTCAAGTTATCTTAGCTCTTCTAATTCATCAGCCTTCGCATATACATTTTAGAATCATTTTGTCTGTGTCTAAAAAGTCTTGGGGGGGGTTGGTAGAAATGGCATTAAATCTGGATATCAGTTTGAGGAAAATCAACATCTTCAAATATTCCTATCCATACACACAGTATGTTCCTCTACATATATCTTCTTTTATTTCTTTAATCAGCAGTGTATAGTTCTCAGCACACAAGTCATATAAATGTTTTGTTAGATTTATTTTAAGTATCCCATTTTCTTTTATTATAAATACTTTTTTATTTTAACTTCAGAGTCCATATGTTCATTGCTAGTATAAAGAAATAAATGGTTTGGGTATGGGGATTTTGTTCTGTTTTTGTATTGTGTGATCTTGCATTGCAAAAATCTAGGAGATTTTTGAAGATGCCTTGGGATTTTCTGCATAGACAACCATATCATCTGCAAGCCGGGACAGTTTTATTTCTTCCTTTCTGTTCTAAATGTCTTTTATTTCATTTTCTTGCCATATTGCACTCTCTTCTTTTCCCCTTTGTCAGTCTTGCTAGAATTTTTGTCAATTTTATTGATCTTTTCAAAGAACCAGCTCTTTGTTTCATTAATTTCTTCTATTCTTCTTCTGTTTTCAATTTGATTCCTGATCTTACCTTTATTATTTCTGTCTTTCTGTTTGTTTTGAGTTTATTTTGCACTTTGTTTTCTATATTCCTGATGGGGAAGCTTAGATTATTGACTTGAGTCTCTTTCTCTTTTCATTCCGTGCTATACTATTCCTTATCATAATTCCTTTAACTGTGTCCCACAAATTTGGTATGTTGTAATTTTTTGAGAGAGGAATCAAGAGAGAGAGGGAGCATGCACCTGAGTGGGAGAGGGGCAGAGAGAGAAGGAGAGAGAGAATCCCAAGCAGGCTCCATGCTCAGTGTGGAGCCCAGAATGGGGCTCAGTCTCACAACTGTGAGGTTATGACCTGAGCCAAAATCAAGAATCAGATACTTAACCAACTAAGCCACCCAGGTACCCCAATATGTATTTTTAATGACATTGTCTTTTTATTGAGTTTTGAGTATTCTTTTTTTTTTTGAAGCTGCAATGTTTTTTTCTCTCTCTCTTTTTTTTTAAATTCCAGTATAATTAACATACAGTGTACAATAGTTTCAGGTATACTGCAGACTGGTGCAAACACTGTGGAAAACAGTATGGATGTTCCTCAAAAAAAATTAAAAATAGAATCATGATCCACTAATACCACTCCTGGGGATTTACCCAAGCAATATGAAAACACTAATTGGAAAAGATATATGCATGCCTATCTCTAGGATTATTTACAATAGCCAAGAAGTGGAAGCAACCCAAGTGTCCATCAATAGATGAATGGATAAAGATGTGATATATATCTCACAATAGAATATGTGTGTGTGTGTGTGTGTGTGTGTGTGTGTGTGTGTACACACACAATGGAATATTGCTAGACCATAAAAAATAGTGAAGTTTTGCCACTGCAAACACATGGATGGATCTAGAGGTTATAATGCTAAGTGAAATAAGTCAGTCAGAGAAAGATAAATACCATATGATTTTACTCATATGTGGAATTTAAGATAGGCTTTATTTTTATTTTCATCCAATACAATGTATTGACCCATGATGGTTTATTTTTTTAATTTTAACACTAAATTTTTATTTAATTTATTTTTTTAATTTACATCCAAGTTAGTTAGCATATAGTGCAACAATGATTTCAGGAGTAGATTCCTTAGTGCCCCTTACTCATTTAGCCCATCCCCCCCCACAACCCCTCCAATAACCCTGTTTCTTCTCCATATTTAAGAGTCTCTTATGTTTTGTCCCCCTCCATGTTTTTATATTATTTTTATTTCCTTTCCCTTATGTTCATCTGTTTTGTATCTTAAAGTCCTCATATGAGTGAAGTCATATGATATTTGTCTTTCTTTGACTGACTAATATCACCTAGCATAATACCCTCTAGTTCCATCCACGTAGTTGCAAATGGCAAGATTTCATTCTTTTTGATTGCCAAGTAATACTCGTGTGTGTGTGTGTGTGTGTGTGTGTGTGTGTGCACCACATCTTTATCCATTCATCCATCAATGGACATTTGGGCTCTTTCCATACTTTGGCTATTGTTAATATTGCTGCTATAAACATCGGGGTGCATGTGCCCCTTCAAAACAGCATACCTGTATCTCTTGGATAAATACCTAATAGTGCAATTGCTGGGTCATAGGGTGGTTCTATTTTTAATTTTTTGAGAAACCTCAAAACCTGGAAAACAAACTGCTAGAACTGATCCATGAATTCAGCAAAGTTGCAGGATATAAAATCAATGCACAGAAATCAGTTGTATTCCTATAGACCAGTAATGAAGCAACAGAAACAGAAATCAAGGAATCTATCCCATTTACAACTGCACTCTGTTTTCCAGAGTGGCTGCACCAGTTTGCATTCCCACCAGCAGTTCAAAAGAGATCCTCTTTCTCTGCATCCTCGCCAACATCTGCTGTTGCCTGAGTCATTAATGTTAGCCATTAACAGGTGTGAGGTGGTATCTCATTGTGGTTTTGATTTGTATTTCCCTGATGATGAGTGATATTGAACATTCTTTCATGTGTCGGTTGGCCATCTAGATGTCTTCTTTGGAGAAGTATCTATTCATGTCTTTTGCCCATTTCTTCACTGGATTTGTTTTTTGGGTGTTGCATTTGATAATTTCTTTATAGATTTTGAATACTAACCTTTTATCTAATATGTCATTTGCAAATATCTTCTCCAATTCTGTTGGTTGCCTTTTAGTTTTGCTGATGGTTTCCTTTGCTATGCAGAAGCTTTTTATCTTGATGAGGTCCCTTTTTGCCTGCTTTCTCCTCAAGGATTTTGATGGCTTCCTATCTTACATTTAGACCTTTCATCAATTTTGAGTTTATTTTTGTGTGTGATGTAAGAAAGTGGTCCGGGCTCATTTTTCTGCATGTTGCTGTCCAGTTTTCCCAGCACCACTTGCTGAAGAGACTGTCTTTATCCCATTGGCTCTTCTTTCCTGTTTTGTCAAAGATTAGTTGGCCATACATTTGTGGGTCCATTTCTGGGTTCTCTATTCTGTTCCATTGATCTGAGTGTCTGTTTTTGTGCCTGTACCATACTGTCTTAATGATGACAGCTTTGTAGTATAGCTTGAAGTCCAGGATTGCGATGCCTCCAGCTTTGGTTTTCTTTTTCAAGATTGCTTTGGCTATTCGGGGTCTTTTCTGGTTCAATACAAATTTTAGGATTGTTTGTTCTAGCTCTGTGAAGAATGCTGGTGTTACTTTGATAGGGATTGCATTGAATATGTAGATTGCTTTGGGTAGTATCGACATTTTAACAATATTTGTTCTTCATATCCAGCAGCATGGAATATTTTTCCATTTTTTTGTGTCTTCTTCAATTTCTTTCATAAGCTTTCTATAGTTTTCAGTGTATAGATTTTTCCTCTTTGGTTAGATTTATTCCTAGGTATTTTATGGTTTTTGGTGCAATTGTAAATGGGATCAATTCCTTGATTTCTCTTTCTGTTGCTTCATTATTGGTGTATAGGAATGCAGTTGATTTCTGTGCATTGGTTTTTATATCCTGCAGCTTTGCTGAATTCATAGATCAGTTCTAGCAGTTTTTTGGTGAAATCTTTTGGGTTTTCCATATAGAGTCATGATGGTTTATTTAGAAGTGTGTTTTAGTTTCTAAGTGTTTGGAGATTTTCTTGTTATCTTTCTGTCATTGATTCTACTTTGATTCCACTGTGATCAGAGAACATGCTCTTTATTATTTCAACTACTTTAAATGCATTGAGGTTTGTTTTATGGCTCATTTACTAAGAATATCTTTTTATTCTAATGTTTTTCACATCTGTAGTCTTGCTAACCCTGAGGAAGTTGCTCCTCCCATGGCTAGCTAATTCCCAAAGATAGCAAACAACTCCCGCATGAGTGTATCTTTCATATGCAAACAAATCAATCCAAAACTCATAGCCTCAGCCACATTTTTTACCAGGCTTTCAAGGACTCTCACATTCTGGGCCACTATCCACCTGCCTAATCATCCCAGGGCCAGATACCAGACAACAGGCTGAAATTTTTCAAAGCAGCCAATCCTAAGACTGTTTACCCTGCCTTGCCTTTCCCACAGAAACAACAGTGAAGAGTTTTGCCCATATTTCTTCACACCCTTGCTGTCTCCTGCTGACTCTGGTGCTTCCCCCATGTGGCCCTTCATGGTATGCTGTGCCCCCTGCTTCCAGAGAACTGTGAGTTAACACTTTTTCCTTCACAACAGTCATTTCCAAGTCTGCATGTCTTATACTACCTGATTAAAGCAAATCTTGGATACATTTAAAAACAACCAGAATATGGTCTATCTTGGCATATGTTTCACAAGCGCTTGAAAAGAACATTCTCTTGCTGTCAGATGAAATGTCAATTAGATCCTATTGGTTGATGGTGATGTTGAGTTTTTCTAAATCCTTGCTGATTTTTTTTTTAATTTTTTTTCAACGTTTTTTATTTATTTTTGGGACAGAGAGAGACAGAGCATGAACGGGGGAGGGGCAGAGAGAGAGGGAGACACAGAATCGGAAACAGGCTCCAGGCTCCGAGCCATCAGCCCAGAGCCTGACGCGGGGCTCGAACTCACAGACCGCGAGATCGTGACCTGGCTGAAGTCGGACGCTTAACCGACTGCGCCACCCAGGAGCCCCCCTTGCTGATTTTCTGTCTAGCTGTTCTATCAGTTGTTGAGAGAGAGGTGTTGAAGTCTCCAATTTTAATTGAAGATGTGTCCATTTCTCCTTTCAGTTCTATCAGTTTGAGCTTCGTATATTATTCAGTTCTGTGTTTAGTGCATACACATTTAGGATTGCTATTTCTTCCTATTCAATTGCCATTTTTATCATTATATGATGTCCTTCTCTGTGTCTGATGACTTTTTTGTTTATTTTATCTGATATTAATACAGCTATTACTGCTTTCCTTTGATTCTTTGCTTATGTCTTTTTCCATCTTTTTACTTTCAACCTACCTATGTCATTATATTTAAACTGAATTTCTTATAGACAGTACCTAGTTGGGTCATGTTTTATAATCCATTCTGTCATTATGTCTTTTAATTGGTGTATTTAGACCATTTATATCTAATGTAATTATTGATAATGTAAAGCTTAAGTCCACCACTTTGGTTTTTTGTTGTTGTTGTTGTTTCCTGTTTCTTACATCTATTTTTTTTTATTTCAGTTTCCTTTTTCCTGACTTCCTGTGGTTTGCTTAAATGCTTCTTATAATTCCCTATTTATTTATCTAGCAGCTTTGCATGCATCTTGGTATAGCTCTTTTAGTGGTTGCTTTAGATATTACATTATATATATAACGTCACAGTCTACCTGCATCATTATTTTACCAATTTAGGTGAAATATAGAAATCTTACCTCCCATTCCATTTCTTTACCTTTCTCTATAATTGTTTTAAACATTTCCTCTCCATACATCTAGAATCACATTAGAGAGGGTTATAGTTTATGTTCCAACTGTCAAATTTAGAAAACTCAAGAGGAGAAGGAAATTCTATTGTATTTACTCATATTTTTGCTTACTATATTCTTTATTCCTTCCTGATGTTCTAAAGTTCCTTCCTTTATTTCTTTTCTATATAAATATCTTCCTTTAGCCATTCTCTTATGATATGTCTGTTAGTGAAATATTTTATAAATGTTCTTTCATCTGTGAATGCCTGGATTTCCTCTTTATTCAATGAAGAATATTTTTGCTGGTATTAGAATTTGTGGTTGACTTAAAAAATATTGTGCCACTTCCTTCTGGCATCCATGATTTCTGATGAGAAATCCTCTATAATTTGGATTGTTTTTCCCTATGATTAAGGTATTATTTTTCTCTGGCTGATTTCAAGATTATTTTCTTTGTCTTTAGTTTTCAGACATTTATTTATCATGTATTTTGGCATCGTTTATTTGGATTTATCCTCTTTAGTGTTAACTTCTTTAATCTGTGGGTTTATGCCTCTTGCTAAATTTGGAAAGTTTTCAGCCATTATTTCTTTGAGCACTCTTTTTAGTCCTGCCCTTATCCTACTCTCCTCTGGAACTCCAATGACACAAACATTAGGGTTTTTATTATAGTAATACAGGTCCCTGAGAGTCCCTTCTTTTTTTCCATTCTATATTCTCTTTCTTGTTCTGATCAAGTGGTTTTTGTTATTATAGCCCACTGATTCTTTTCTCTCTTCCATCCCTCTGCTGTTGAGCCCACCCACTGAGCTTTTCATTTGAGTTAATGTGTTTTTTAGCTCCAAAAATTTCAAATTCGTTCTTTATATCTTTTATTTTTCTGCTGAGACTTTCTATTTCTTGCTGAGGTTTTCTATTTTTCATTTGTTTCAAACATGTTTGTTATTGCGTGTTGAAGTAGTTTCATCATGACTGGTTTAAAATTTTTATCAGATTATTCTAGCATTTCTGTCATCTTGGCTTTTGCATCTATTGATTTTATCATTCAGTTTCAGATCCTGGTATGATAAGGGATTTTAGATTGAAATTTAGACACTTTTGGTGTTACATTATAAGATTCTGGATCTATTTCATTTAAACCATTTATTTTAACTGGCTTTCTCTGACACCACAAGAGGGGAAGAAGGATGGGGTGGGCACAGTCGCATTACTCTCAGGCGGAGGTAGAAGTTCAGGTTTTTCACTTGACGTCCATTGACACTCAAGGTGAAGAAGGGCCCCTCTTTACTTCTGGGAAGGGATGGGGT
The DNA here is from genome assembly GCF_023721935.1 of Panthera uncia. Lineage (NCBI taxonomy): Eukaryota > Metazoa > Chordata > Mammalia > Carnivora > Felidae > Panthera > Panthera uncia. The sequence continues at coordinate 1,127,832 of NW_026057576.1, read as the reverse complement.
TTCCATCTCCCAATGTGATCTCTACTGACACCTTGGTGGTTGTGGCCTTGTTATTAGTGGGCAATGGTGAAATCCCTCGCTCTCCACTAGGCCTCCTTTGACACCAACTCTGGGGGGTGGGGGGAGATACGTCATGACTTCCTGATGGAGGTAGAGTTCAGGCTCCTCACATGGCATCCACTGAAACCACAGGCTATGGGACCCTTTTTACCAACCAGTGGATGAAAGTCCCAGCTCCCTACTTGGCCTTCTCTGACACCACCCCAGAGGGGGTGTTGGGACAGCTCATTGTAGCCTCACTAAGTCTAGGCTCCTTTTTTGGCCTTTACTGGTATCAACGTGAGGATATAGGTTATTTCTCTGATGCTAGCCTGGAGTAAAGCAGTCATTGTCTAAAACTTTTCTGTCTTGCTACGCTTCCCTTTTCCTGGCCCTTTGGCTAGAGGCAGAATGTTTATCTTGGATTTTTAGGTTTGGGGGATTTTGTCTGCACCCGTTGGTATTTTGGATTATTGGCTTCTTCAACTCCAAGTCTGAGATTTGTGATGCAAAAAGAACACCTAGGCAAACCCACCACCATGTGAGTCCCAAGGTCCCTCCCTGGTCTGCCTTCTTCTCTCCACTTTTCAGGGTCTTCTTATGTTTTTGTTTCTATAATTTCCAAGGATTTTAGTTGTACTTGGCAAGAAGAATTGGGAAAAGTACATCAACTCCATCATCCTGGGAGCAAAATATTTCTTTATTTTTAAATAGTAGTTTAAATAGAAATCAATGAAATCTGTATATTGCAGTTAGTTAATATGTCTCTCAAGCCTCTGTAATCTACTGGTTCCCCTACTCCTCTCTTTATTTTCTTGCAACTTTTTGTTTCTGAGAAGCTAGATCATTTGTTTCCTAGAGTTTCTCATAGCCTGGACTTTGCTGATTGCATATTTGAGGTATTTAGTATGTTCTTCTATCTTTTGTATATTCTATAAACTGATAGTTAGATTTAAAGGCTTAGGAGATTTTTTTTCCTTTTGCAAGACTGTTTTATAGGTGGTATTATATATTCCCATCAGAAGGCATATGTCTTGTTGTCTCCCAGTGGTGATGTCAGCAACCATTAATGGCCATTACCTAGCTACTTTAATTTATTACAGGTTTCAAAATGGGTTATTCAGACTAATATTTCAAGCTATCTCCAAGAGGCGTCCAATAAAGACTCTGTGGACACCTCAAACTTATCATGTAAAAAATGGAACAAATTATTTTCCTCTGAAGTAAGAAAACATCCGTTTACCTGGGTTTTTTACACTGATTAAAGACATTCTCCCCAGTCTCCCAGGTTTGGCCCCTTAGTGCAAGACTGACACTCACAGAGGCCGCAACAACAAATGGGTAAAGTAGCCAATGGGTTCTCTCCAAAGATGGCAGCTGCTTCCCAGCTCTGGCTCCTTCTTGATTTATGATACTGTGGGTCCAGTGTTACTTGATCTTTCAATCAATGCTAGAAATTGGTGTTTTTATGTAAAAATTTACTGATTTTAAAATGGCAACAAAGGTTTTTTTTTTTTTTACAGTTCTTATTTTTTTTATCATTTTTTTCATCATGATAAGCGTACTCTTTAATCCCCATCACCTCTTTCCCCCATCCCACACCCATCTCCCCTCTGGTAACCGTCAGTGTGTTCTCTATAGTTAAGAGTCTGTTTCTTGGTTTGCCTCTCTTCTCTTGTTTTTTCCTTTGCTCATTTGTTTTGTTTCTTGAATTCCACATATGAGTGAAATCATATGGTATTTGTCTTTCTCTAACTGACTTATTTTGTTCAGCATTATACAGTCTAGCTCCATTTATGTCGTTGCAAATGCTAAGATGTTATTCTTTTTCTTGGCTGACTAATATTCCAGTGTGTGTGTGTGTGTGTGTGTGTGTGTGTGTGTGTGTGTCACTTTTATCCGTTCAACTATCAATGGACACTTGAGCTGCTTCCATAGTTTGGCTATTGTTAACAATACTGCAATAAACATAGGGGTGTGTGTATCTCTTTGAATTAGTGTTTTTGTATTTTGGGGGTAAATACCCAGTGCGATTCCTGGATCATAACGTAGCTCTATTTTTAATTTTTTGAGGAACCTCCATACAGTTTCCCACAGTGACTGCACTAGTTTGCATTCCCACCAGCAGTGCATGAGGGTTTCTTTTTTTCCACATCCTTGCCAACACTTGTTATTTCTTTTGTTGTTGATTTTAGCCATTCTGACAGGAATGAGGTGATATCTCATTGTAGTTTTGATTTGTATTTCCCTGATGATGAGTGATGTTGAGCATCTTTTCATGTGTCAGTTGGCCATCTGTATGTCTTCTTTGGAGAAATGTCTGTTCATGTCTTCTGCCCATTTTTTAATTGGATTCTTTTTTTTTATATTGAGTTGTATCAGTTCTTTATGTATTGATTTATTGGACATATTTGATATATATCAGATATATCATTTATTGGATATATCATTTGCAAATATCTTCTACCATTCAGTAGATTGCCTTTTGTTAATTGTTTCCTTCACTGTGCAGAAACTTTTTATTTTGATGTAGTCCCAATAGTTTATTTTTGTTTTTATTTCCCTTGCTTCAGGAGACATATCAGAAAAATGTTGCTATAGCCAAGGTTCAGAAAGATTACTGCCTGTACACACTTCAAGGATTTGTATGGTTTCAGGTCTCACATTTAGGTCTTTAATCCATTTAGAGTTTATTTTTGTGTGTGTTGAAAGAAAGTGGTCCAGTTTCATTCTTTTGCATGTGGCTGTCCAGGTTTCCCAACACCATTTGTTGAAAAGACTGTTTTTTTCCCATTGTATATTCATTCTTCCTTTGTCAAAGATTAATTGACCATATAATTGTGGGTTTAATTCTGGGTTTTCTATTCTATTCCATTGATCTATGTGTCTATTTTTATGCCAGTACCGTACTGTCTTAATTACTACTGTTTTGTAATATAACTTGAAATCTGCAATTGTGATATCTCCACTTTTGTTTTTCTTTTTCAAGATTGCTTTGACTATTTGAAGTCTTTTGTGATTTCATATAAATTTTAGGATTGTTTGTTCTAGATCTGTGAAAAATGCTGTTTTTAAAGCTAATATTCTGCAGGTCAAAAGAAGCACACGTTCTGCAGGTCAAAAGAAGCACACGTGTGGGCTGGGGACAGCTTGGGAGACGTGATGTGAGCCCCCTCGTTCTCCCTCCTGACTCCTCCCTCTGCCAACAGAGGCCAAATCATACCTCCTACAGCTCCACGTTGGATCTCGAGTGCCTCTCCCTGCTACCCTGGCATCATTCCCTCTTTGAGGGACCTTACCAGTGGCTTTCCAACTAGCCTTTCCACATCTGTTACTCATTCCCTCCAGTTTCCAGGGTCATTCCACTGAAACCTGGATCTGGGCCGGACACACTCACTCAGCAAACTCATACTAAGAGGCTCCTGGGAGTCAGGTTCTGTATTGAGTGTCAGGGGACAGAATGATGACTGAGATATTGTGCCTCTTTACAGTCTAGTGGAGGAGCTAGAGCTACAAACAGAAAATTCTAAAATAATGTGAAAATGCAACAATATGATGGTGATAAACCAGGAGTCAGTGGAAGTCGTTGGGGTGGGAGGAGGCAGCCAACCTATCTGGGCAGTGTCCTGAAGAAGGTGAGTCTCAAAGGATGATTAGAAGTTAAGCGGGAGAGAGGGGAGGAATGGAGATTTCTGACGAGATATGGAGGAAGCAACACGGCATACGCAGGAGTAGCGATTTAGTGTGGCTAGCCCCTGAAGTGCCAGGGAGGGAGTGGTGACGGCTGAATCCAAAAGTGGGCAAAGTCACCACTGAACACAAAGTAAAATCCCAAATCCTCTGACATCAGCAAGTACTTCCAGGTTTCTCCCACTGACGTCTCCGTGCTCCCCACCCCCAGTCTGCCCATGTACGCACTCTGGTTCCTGAGGACTGCTTATTTATCCCCACCTCTGGGCATTGCACCAACTCTCTCCTGCCTAGAATGTCCTCCCTGTCTGCCCCTTCCTCCAGCCTTTCTTTCTAAAGTAATTCAAAGTCTTCATTCCCAAGATTCTCCCTGCCTCGCCCCAGAACCACTCCCTCCTCCCCCTCCTCCCCAGGGTTGCCCTGCTTGTGTTTGCACTCCTGTGTTCTCTTTGCTTCCCCTCTAGGGTGGGGGCTCCTGGACAGAAGAGAACAAATTCGCTTTACCCCCAAAACATGTCCCTTCATATAGTGAGTGCCACTATACGTATTGAATTAATTGGGGTCTTGAAGACTAATGCCTCTTCTCCCAGTTTTGTGGCATAGCTGTTGGGAAGGAAAGAAGGCTCATTAGCTTGCCATCCTGAGGGGGACCCAACAGTAGCTCTCTGAGGCTCTGCGAAACAACTTCCCCAACCGCCAGAACTGCCGTTGCTATGGTTTCTCCCTCCCACTAGGAGTACTTAGGTGAATGCTGATTGAAGAACAGGGTTCCACTGGCCAAGGCCTTTTCAGGCCATTTTAAGAGGCAAAAAAGTTGGTGAAATGACAGAACGCCTTGAAATTATTCCGATATCAGAGCGCCGTGAGAAAAACTCACCACAGTGAGAAATTAATTGTGAGACCGCAGCCAAAAATCTTTTTAGAGATAGTGCTACAGATCTCATCCATCATTAGCCAACCTCAGAAACATGAAGATACTTGTTAACCTAAATTTATTTCTGGATATGACCTATTAGACACTAAGACGATTTATTTTTACTTTTTTGCTAACATAACTTTTAAATGTATGGATTCAGGATTAATGTGGCATTTGAGATTATAATTAGTACTCAGCTATAAGTAATTGCTTCTAAGCAATTACTAAGCAAAACTAAGAGATTAGTTTCCTATTCAAAACATACTAATACAAGGCACCGTATACAAGACAGAGACTGTCCCTTCTGACTGGTAATCAGTTTCTAAATCTTCAATGTTCGAAAAATGGAAGGCATAAGCTGAGAGAAGAATTGATTGTTTCACGTTTAACTTCGGCCCTAAAAGAGACCTAGGAGTGGTCTTCTAGATTCTGCTCATAGAAGCCAGCTGTCCAACACTCATCAGGAACTAATATTTAGGTTCAGTGCTAATACCAAAGAGATGCGCTTGGTAGAAAATGTGCCACAATCTCAGATTTACTTACAAGATGCTTGGGATTTTAAATTTTATCATATTGTGCCTCTTCCCCATACATGACTGTTCTAACACAAACAGAAGATGGGCACCTCTCAGTTGGAACTAGTATTTATAGGGTCAGGATGTGACGTTTCCCCTGAAGCACATCCACATCTGTCAAAATCGTGCTAAGCCCAGTTATAAAATCATAAGGATCAAATTAATGTAGACTACGGGCCACGGGTCCCCCAACACACAGCCCAGGAATCTGTGTTTCTAACAGATTTCTGAGTTGATTTTTATACAGCCAGCCTCAGTCCAGATGCCCATAGAGCAGGCAAATTTTCAAATGTCAGTGGGCCACAGAATTGCCGGAAGTAATTTAGAATGTTTGTCCGGAGTCTAATTTGGTCAGCCTGGGGAAGTGGGGGGATTGACATTCTGACGTTTCCCTGGCTGTCCTCACACTGGTCTTCAGAAACACGTGGCATTTCAAGCAGGTGCTTTGAAAATAGCTGTATCTCCCTGATGTATCTCCACTCTGGAAACGCATCTGTAAAAGTTGGGCTGTGTTCCGCCCCAGAATGGCAAAAACTGCTATATAAGCATCATAGATTGATTTGTCCCTTTTCGGCCCCTATGGACTCAAAACAGGAGTTTGTCCATTCAGCAGCTTGTTCCACACGGGGAAGGGGGCGAAGCTCAGGCAGTCGCCCTGCGTCACACCGTGTCAGCGGTTGCCTTGTTCTGCTGGGGCCTGAGCCTCTGCTCTCAACGGACGGCATCCCCCGTGGTCAGTCTGTTCTCCAGGCTGCTAAGCAGCTCTCTCAAACACTCTGTGGTCGCCCATCACTCTCCTCACGAGTAAAACCACATTAAAGACCTCTGATAAATCTTTCCAGGATCTACTTTCTGCCTTTATCCTACTCAGCTTTCTGCTTCCTTTGGTGCCACAAGCCTCACCGCTTTTTCTGCCAGCTCCTTGGCTTTGTTTTTCTGTGGCTATCTTCTCTCCCCTTTCTTTCAAAATGTTCTCCCTTGCCTTCTCTGATATAGACAAAAGGTCAGAAGCCAAGCCCATCACAAGGGGAGAGCCCCGTGTCCCAGTTTGCTCTGTGTCACAGTGGCCGCACCTCTTGGGCTTGCAGACAGCCTTGGATGCAGATACCAAGCAGGTCCGAGGCCGAGAGCCGCCGTGTCGAGGAAGGCAGTTGCCCGGAACGCATCTTCCCTCTAAGGATGGAAGTAGGTGGATTGCTGGCTCCAGTTGTTGCTCCGTCCAGCTCCTCCTTCCTCCTTAATGCAAAGTGAGTCTCTTTAAATCGGAGATCCTAATCTCTCGAGTGTCTACTGCCCTAGGCCTTGCACATGATGGGATGTAAACTTTCATGTTGCAGAAGAGGAAACAGGCTGAGAGGGCTGAGGCATTTCATTTCAGGCCATGTAGTTGATACAGGAAAAAGCAAAGACTTAAGGGGCACCCGGGTGGCTCAGTCAGTTAAGCCCCCGACTTCAGCTCGGGTCATGATCTCACCGTCCGAGAGTTCGGGCCCGGCGTCAGACTCTGTGCTGAAGGCTCAGAACCTGGAGCCTGCTTCGGATTCTGTCTCCCTCTCTCTCTGCTCCTCCCTCACGCACTCTCTCTCTCTCTCTCTCTGTCTTTAAAATTAAAATTAAAAAAAAAAAACATTAAAAGCAAAGACTCAAAATTGGGTGTCACTGACCCATTCTCCCATCGCACTGCTGGGAGTGATGGGGAAGCAGAGAGGGTGTGGACGCCACGCCTCAGTTCTTCTTGAAGCCATTTTCCGAGGCCCTGTCTCATTTTCTGCCCTCACACACTACACTCTGGTGCACAGACCTGGTGCGAGAAAGGTACACAACAGCAAGGCTGAACGTGACCTGCATGGTGTGACACAAATAACCACAGTGGCTTTTTATTGTTGGTAGCATAACCACTGGATAAAAGTAATGCTCAAAATGCATATCATTAAAAGCAGAATATACATATATTTTTTCAAAATAGCAATTACTTCTATCAAAGCTCATGATTCAAAGAGAATCCGTACTCATCAATGAGGAAAAACTTAGAAGACCATCACAAATAAGTTTGACATAATCATTTGAAGTAATAAAAATTTCTAAAATCTTATCAAATGATATGTCTAAAAAAAATTTAGAAAGTTTTTCAACATTATCTACTGTATAGTTTCAAATAATCAAGCAGGTTATTTCTGGCTCACGTAATGGTGGGTTAGTTTATCCAAGACAAACCCTACTGCTGAGAACATGTAGAGAAGTTGAACAATGTGAACAGACGTGTATGAAAACTTCTGAGAGCTACCAGAGTAGCAAAGACTTGAAGAGCCAAGATCCCAGCCAGAAAAGATGAGAAGGGAAGTGAACCATCTTATTCACAAGGCACCTGCCGATTTGTAAACAAACAAACAAAAACAAAGTTGAGAGGCTAAGAGGTTAAATAGAGTTTCTGGCAATCTCATGGGGCTAGGAGAACAAAAATTGAACTTGGGGGTCCACCAGAGGACAGGCCCTTGTAAATACCCCCACTCTTTCGGTCTGGACCTCCGGAGGGCTTACTAGGAGTAAGAGTAACCTGAAATCAGGCAACACTCACCAAGCCAAGTTTGAATCCGTTCAGACTTTGGATTGATGATACCGCACCTACCGTAACTGCTTTCCAGAAGCAAAAATAAATGCCCTCCAGACAAAGTTGACATCAGCCCGAGGCTCTAAGTTCCACTTTCAGATTCACCCTCCTATCAGCCACCATAGGTTCACTTACTACTCACAGTCCTGGTCTTGAACGCTCTCTTCATTTCTGGCACTTCCGTGTCTTTATTTCACTTACTTATTTGTCACAATTTTTAAATAATATTTTGTTGAGAATTCTTATATCTGAAGAGGGAAGAAGAAACTTGTAGCATAGGTCTTCCTAGTATGTTGCCAGAAGTCAAAGTCACCTGGGAAAATCTTTTCTCTCAGTTTCCAAATCTCTTTAAAATCAAAATACACATATATCTAAAAAGTCTTCCCTAAGTACTGAAGAGATGGCTATCAAGTACATCCTTATCTCTTCTTTCCTTTTGTCTATATTATTTTTTCTTAATATTTCTATGGTAACTGAAATAAAACTCAAAACTAACAATTTCTCTACTTGTTACAAGGTTTCACAAAACATCTGGAGGAAGAGATTAGTACTGAACTCTAATCCAGGTTTCAAGAAGCTTCCCCCTCCCACCCCGTGCACCGTGTACTCCTTTGCCATGACCCACCCCACCACGACATCTTAATTTAAATTTTGGACCAGTAATTCACGAAGAAAAAATAAATGACAAAGAGAATTAAAGAGGATACAGCACATTTTCTAAAACTGAAAGTCTTAGGAATTGGTCAATGAGAAAAATCCTCTATCAGCCGCTTCATATAACATGTTTAATGTAATTTTTATGAACCTAAAACATGCTGACACCCTGATCATGGGCTTTGAGGCTCCATGGTTTCAAAATTGAGGGGAAAAAATTGTTTTTTAAGCCACTCAGTCTCTGGCATTTTTTTATGACAGCCCAAACTGATGAAGATAAGGAGTTTATCAATTTTATTAACATTTTCAAAGAACTAAACTTTAGCTTTGTTGCATTTTCTCCATTATTTGATTTCTAACTCATTGATGTCTTATCTTTATTATTTTCTTCCTCTGCTTACATTGTTTCATTTTTCTTTTTTTCAAGCTTCTTAAGGTAGAAATGTAGATAATCAATTTTAAGCTTTTCTTCTTTTTCTAATGTATACACTTAAAGTAAAAATTTATCTCTTAGCACTGCTTCAGGTGCATCCTGCAGATTTTGAAGTATTTCATTTTCATTCATTTTATTTATTTGAAGGATCTCTTATGATTTTTTCTTTTACCCATTTGTTTTTGCTTAATCTCTAAATATCTGGTATAGAAAATACCAAATATAGATAGATAGTAGATAGGTAGGTAGATGGATAACTAATTTAATTCTGCAAAGGTCAGAAAATATAGTCTGTGTGATTTCCATTCTTTGAAATTTATTGAGGCACGTTGCATAGTTCAGCATGCTTTCTCTCAGCAAACATTTCATGTGCACCTAAAAAATGTATATTATGCAGTTGCTGGGTATAGTGTTCTATAAAGATAAATGAGGTCAAGTTAGTTGATAGTATTATTTTGATGTTCCATATCCTTGCTGATTTTTGTGTAATGTTCTATCAGTTGCTCAGTTATTCTAACTATGAATATAAATTTGTCATTTCTCTCTTTGGTGCTTTCAATTTTGCCTTATGTATTTTAGAGCTCTGTTACTTAGTGCATACACATTTAGGATTGATGTCTTCGTGATGAAATGATCCGTTTGCCATTTGTCTCTTTAATTTGTCTTTTTAATTTGTCTCTTTACTTCTGGTAATCTCCTTGTTTTGAGGTATACATTGAATGGTATAGTGACTGGAGCTTCCCTGTGATTTGGGTTTGTATATTCCTTGTATATATTTTTCCAATCTTTTACCATTCAACCTATTTGTGAGTCTGCTTCTATTGACTGTTTTTTTCCTCCTGATTATGGGTCTCATTTTCCTGTTTCTTCATATGGCTTGTAATTTTTTACTCAGTGCTGATTTTGCATACAAAAGGATTTCCCCGGGGTGTTTTGTTTTTGTTTTTCCAGTGAGTGCAAGTCTTTTTTTTCCTGATAGGTGGCTAGAATGAAGATTTGATCATGCAGATTTATCAAGAGTCAAATTGATCTGGGGCTGAGCTGTAGTGTTAATTAAATTGGGTGTACCTCTGGGGGCTCCTGGGTAACTCAGTCGGTTGGGCGTCCGATTTCGGCTCAGGTCATGATCTCCTAGCTCATGAGTTTGAGCCCCGCATCTGGCTCTATACTGACAACTCAGAGCCTGGAATCTGCTTCAGATTCTATGTCCCTCTCTCTGTGTCTTCAGATTCTGTGTCTCCCTCACTTGTGCTCTGTCTCTCTCTCTCTCTCTCTCTCTCTCTCTCTCAAAAATAGAGGGGTGCCTGGGTGGCTCAGTCAGTTGAGCGTCCAACTTTGGCTCAGGTCATGATCTCATGACTCGTGAGTTCAAGCCCCTCTGTGCTGACAGCTCAGAGCTTGGAGCCTGCTAAGGATTCTGTGTCTCCCTCTCTCTCTGTCCCCTCCCCCACTCATACTCTGTCTCTCACTCTCTCTCAAAAATAAATAAACATTAAAAAAATTTTTTTTAATTTTTTTGAATTGAGTGTACCTTTAATATCTGATGGAAAAAGGACATTTGCCATTCAGCCCAACCTCAGTTTCCTACACATCCACTGTGGAGTGGCTAGTCTCTTCTATCTTGTCATTGTTTGACACAGACATCATATAGTGTGGGCTCACTTAGACTCCAACTGTAGCACCACTCCAAAATTCAAATAGTGTGAAACTGTGTAATTCTTGGTTGTCTAGACTTGCCTACACTGACACTTTTGCAGTAACACTGTGCAGGGGGAGGGGGCCAGGAGGGAGGGAGGTTGATTATTAAGCCAAGCTATTTATTTTTGCATTTGAGGCACTTCTAAATTCCAATCTGTCTGGCAACCTATATTGTTATTAGTGTTTTGACTGATGTTTTCCTCAACTCTACAAAATCTCTTCATCTACAGGAGGCCTGCTTCTCCACCTTCCCACAAATCCGGAGCTATTCTCCAGATATGAAAGCAGTTGTGGCTCTCCGCTCACCATCACTTCCTATAAGTCAGTTCCACTGAGTTTAATCTGCCCACTTTTCTTTGACAATTGCCAATAGACTTTCATTTTAGCAGGGTTTTTGTTGTTACCATAGGAATAATGGTATTTTTCATCCTATACTCTAATTTGAAGCAGAGCCATAATGCTGTTCGTAATAGCAAAAGATCAGAAACATGGAATCAGGGAAAATTACATGGCTTTTAATTAAATTTTTATATAATCATATAAGGAATACTATGAAGCTATGTGAAAGATGAGGAAGCTCTTTATTTATTTGCAGAAAAAGATTTCCATGATATATTAAGTGAGAAAAGCAAAGTGTACAATAGGGTGTACAATGCTCTACCTTTTGTATAAAAGAGGGAAGAGGGGCGCCTGGGTGGCTCAGTCGGTTGAGCGCCGACTTCGGCTCAGGTCACGATCTCGCAGTCCGTGAGTTCGAGCCCCGCATCGGGCCCCTGTGCTGATAGCTCAGAGCCCGGAGCCTGTTTCAGCTTCTGTGTCTCCCTCTCTCTGACCCTCCCCCATTCATGCTCTGTCTCTCTCTGTCTCAAAAATAAATAAACGTTAAAAAAAAAATTTGTTTAAAAAAGAGGGAAGAAAAATCATCTATATATAGACTCATATAGATTCATATCACATACGAACATCACAGATCAGTTTTCACATCTGTAGAATGTAGAATCTGTAGAAATTTAAAAGTATTTTAAATACTTTCCTCAGAGTTATGCAATAAAATAAACATAAAACATTTGGCTCACTTCATGATATCAAGTTCTAGATAAATGATTAACACAATGACCTTTGCATTGGATTATCCCGGAGATGCCTTCATTTATGTTACACACTCGAATTAGTTATTCAAATATGTTACGTTTGCAGTGGCCTATTTTTTCCTTTGGTAAATTACAAGCAGGGACTGTATCTTTCCAAGGCCTATCCATCTACTAACCTAGTATGTAATGTCATATAGCCTGCAAGAAAAAAAAAATGAATGTTTCCCATCACATGGTGATTGAGATGATACCAAGAGCCTCCAGACTGACCATCTTTGTTAATGGTACACACTGTGAACGAGGCCCCCATGGTACTAAGAGAAGAGCCCTGTACTCTAAATTCCTCACTATCACTGGTTTATTTCAAAGGCAATAAAGAAACCATAAAAGACGTTATGCTTATTGACTCCTCTTACCCAGAGCACCATAGTTCAATCTATACTTTTGACCATAAAAGTCTCCATCTGGTTCTTTAAATACATAATCCATTAAAAAGGCTGATCCATGACTTTTGAGCGGACCAGACATTAAAGCATTACATGCATCTGTTTTTGACAATCCTGTCAAGTTAGCGAAAGACCCAACCAAATGTTGCTCTTGCTTCTCACCCATCCCACGAACCCAACATACTCAGATGGGAGAGGGGCATTCACACCGCATACTCAGATCGGAAGGAGGCAACAGGGAAGCAGATCTAATGGAAGCAGGTCAGTTACCAGCCTGAACTAAAGTTCTTGAGCGATTCGACCACCAGTAACTCTCATCAGCTTGGGGTTTCTGGGACCTTGAGTCTGGGAGCTCAAATACAACACGGCAGAGCTGGGAGGCTGCTCTTAGGGCCCAGATATCACTCCCTCGGTACAAACACTCTTCACCTAGGCCACAGTGATATGTCTGTTTCTCTGGAAACGGAATGGCACAGTGACTTTCCGGCTTTTTGTGACAGGGATCTACAGCAAGAAGTACACTTTACATCGGGTCCAGTGCATACGTGTGGATGTGAGTATGAAAACACAGGAAATATTTCATAAAACGTTTCATAGAATGTTGCTTAAACCCTAAGAGCAATTCATTCTGATATTTTCTATTCTGTCCTATTTCATTTAATTTGGTGGGGGCATGGGGAGGAAAGAAATTTATTTCTCAGGACAAGCAACACTGGACTAGAAGAAAAGATTATCCTTTTATCTCCCACTATCTTCCAAGTTCGTGCATTTTACAAAAACTTCCTGGCAAGTCTTCCCAGCGCCATCTACTGTACCCTCTGGGTATTGCAAGTGCCCTTTTTTTTTTTCTCCCCCTGGCACAAAGATATTTTTTTAAGGATGAGATTGTATCACAGAGCTCTACACACCAACAAGTGCGTAGAACACAGAACAGAAATGACTCCCCCAACACAGAAATGACTCCAAAATAGTTTAAGAAGTTTAGACTAATAGCTAACACACAAACCCAGTTCTGAATTCTCAGACCAAAGACTTCACATCCAATTCCAGAAGAGGGGCTTTCTAAGTCAGAGAACATCCACCTGATTGGAACCTCAGTAGCAAAACTGGCTGTGTAATCAGGGGTTTCCAGAGAGTGACAATTTAAATTCAGGACATTCTAGACTAGCATTTCATAGAAATCTGCTGTAGTCTATCAAATACAATAACCAGGGAATCTCTCTGTAGTCCCTTGTCAAACCTCTGTCTGTGATTTTTTTACTAAGCAACTCATGAGTGTTTACTGTGCCCTAACTTATTCCAAAAGCTCTTTAAGATGATTTGTAACACAAACTAAAAAGTAGAAATCTCTTTTGTTCCTTTGTGAATGGTGCAGAACTTCCATTTTGATAAGTCATCACAGCTTACAGAATTTAATTTTTATATTCACTAGAAATAAATTTTATCTACCAGTTTGCCTAGGGATTGATAGCTCTGGATTCGTTTCTGACAAACATGTGCTCTGATACAAATACATTTGGAAGTATCTTTGTAATTTCTCCATCATCTGCTTAAATAATCATAAAAGAGCTACACTGATGTATTTGCAAGTAAGAGCATACACTCCTCCAGTAAAACAAAAGAAATCAACTTATTTTACTACTGCCTTGCCACTGAGACACATTCAGCACCATGAATTTCCCCCAAATATTTTACGTGTGAATATAAGAATAGAATGAGGAAAATGGAAAGACTTACAACAGTTTTAGTCACACTCAAAAGCTGGCATTTTTATGAGATGACTTTAATTTGAAAGTGAAGAAAAGAATAAATTATTGAAGTCTGAGATCTTTTTTCTTAACTCTTTGAATGTAACAACTGATTTTTTTTTCCCTAAGTGATTTGACATTAACAATTTTCAGGATACATAAATAAGGGTGTGGGTCAATGATGCAGAGAGAAATCATAGGGAAATGGCATTCTCCTGTAATAATTATTCACAAAAATTTTAAAGGCTTACTTTTAAAGATCACTCCTGCTTTTAAATCATATTATCATATGTAAGTAATTATTAATTACCCAGATATGCCAAGGGTCCATTATATCTTCAGTTTCCGACTGCTATTTTGAGGGAGGCTGAACTTTCTGGAATTTTTGCCAATTATTAATATGATGAATAATATTTCAATAGCCAAGTCAAGAGAGTGGGTCTAGACCAGTAGCTAATGACCCTAATAACTGATAGCTAAGAGACATTCAATGATTCTAACTTGCCCTAAAACTGCCAAGGTTTCGGACAGGGACTCCATTCTCTCACAAGTCTCTTCTTGTCTTGAAATATTTTCTGCTCTCTCCTACATATGATTTGTGTGTCAGAAATTTCACTGAGACATTTTTTATGTGCATTCAGATCATCCTTCCCAGAGGGCATCCAAGGGGCTGCCCCATTAGGCAGCTGGCAAGCAATCATCCATTAAAATATGTGAAGAAATATCATTTTTCACACACTTATTTCTTACACAAGAACAACTTCTTTCCTTCTGGTCCATTTATAAAACAGCTGTCAAATTAAAACCCTGAATAGCTTCAAATATTCACATTTCACCTTACAACCTGACAACTGCATCACTTTAAATGCCTGCACACAAGTTCAACTCAATTATAAACACCTGGGGTTTGCCTGCTTGCTACTAAGCATGTACCTAAAAATATTCATCATATGTGTCTCTGACACTCCAAAGTGACAACGTGTGGCTGTAACAGATCTCATCAGTTAAGCATCAATAGCTACTCGCTACGTGCCCGAGTTTCCCTGGGAATTGCTTCGTTCAAGACCGCTTCAGGAGACACCAGAGTTTTTTCCATAAAGCCGAGTCAAAAAACATTCTCTATATTGTTCAGTGCCTGCAGGTTAAGAAGACAGAGGTATACCAATCAAGGAGCAGGCACATGCTGGGCATCTGCTATGCTCCGGGCCCGGGAAGCCTGGAGTAGAGGGCAGAGCTTTCTCCAGGGGCTGGTCAGTTTAAAGATGAAGACGTCTGAAAACAGGGGACAAAATTAAGGCTTATTTTCAGTGTTTCCATTTAACAAAGTAATGCTTTTAGCCCAAAGGGAAAAAAGACAGCAATAGGATTATGCTATTCACAAAATGATTACAGGATTTACAAAACTATTAATTTGTGGTGTGACCTCCTAATTGTAAGTCTAAGCTCATGTGGACGTAACTTTAAATATCCCAACTTTTTTTCCATCGTACCTCGTCTTTTCCTCCTCCTCTACTCTGGAAGACACAAAAATATATATTTAAGATGTTCTGTCTTGAAGAAATTCAAGTCTGGTAAGGAAGAAAACACCAATACAGAAAAACAACACAAATCACACAAAACAGAATAAAATCAGGTCGAGACTTAAGAGCTGCAGGAAGTCTAGCTACATAGTCCCAAATAGGAGCAGCTGTGATATACAATTAGCCCACAACGCACACTAATTATGCAAATCAGGAGAGTAAGTCCGGGAAAACAAGGAAAAGGAAGTTGAACAGCAACCTATGTATAATCAGGAGACACACACTAAAACCTAAGGTGAAATTTTTCAATGGGGGAAAGTGACTCAACTTGCAGTCTCCAAACCACCTTTACCAGCAAGCTTCCTACGATGGTTCTAGACCCTTCCTTCATTCTGACCCAAGCAGGGCTCTAACCGGTTCCTAAACAGTGCTGTTCCAGAAAGTAACTGAAGGGAGGAGCCGCTGGCCAGCTCCACAACGTCCACCCCCTCCACCCCGGCCACCGTGCCCCCCACCTTCCACCCTGAGACACCTCCTACCTCAACTGTGATGTGTGCTCAGACCCAGCAGGTTCATTCCTCCACTCCACCCGGCTTTGCCTTGTAATTTCTAAAAAGCCGATTCAGCACATCTGTCAGATGGGCCATGCAAGGGCTTTTGGCAACTCTTGGGGCTCTGTCTCTTCATGAACAGACACTCCCTCCTAGACTAAGACTTAGAGCTGGAAGGTGGGGTAGTAACCACGGGGAAAAGCTCACATTCGCCCATACAAGAATGGCCTGAGTTGGCCCATGGCGACGGGGCACCAGTTTTACAAGGAAAAGTTAATGCTTTCACGCTAATGGTGATAATCATGGGAAATCCATTTTTGAGGCTGGATCTGCTCTGTCAGGATGAATCATCATCTTTGCTTAACATAAAACTGAGCCTGAGAACGGCTTGCCCACCCTTCCACACTGGCCGCTCTTTGCAGAAATCAAGGTACCTGAGCAGTGACAGCCACCCACGCTGGGCGCTATTTCCCCAACGCGTCCTGCTCTGGCAGTTTTAATTCTCCATCCACTTGATTTGTGCATATCCCCCTTCTGTCAACCTGCATCTCGAGACATCGAAATACCCGACCAAATGTGAACCATGAGACTTCCTAATCCGGGATGAAGCTCCTGGGAGAACTGAGCGGCCCAGGATCCGCTCCCCTTTCATGGTGTGCGCGTGCAGGGAAAGGAGGGGTGGGTAGATGTCATTCATACCCTCTATTTTCTGAATCATCTGGGTCGCCCCCGCCCCAAACCGAGCAACTAACTGCCTTGCGATTTCTCAGCTGCGGGAGGAGGAGGAAGCGGCAGGGCCCAGGGGGGCACCGTCTGCCGGGACGTGGAAGGCGGCACGTCCAGGGCCCACGGAGACGCCCGTGCCTGCCTTGGCAAGAGCAAGACTTGTCTCCCCCAGCCGCCTCCAACCCTAGCCCTTAGCATATTGTTGAACGTGGTCGAATCAAAAAGGGAATCCAGGCAGGCGCTGGTTGAGTTTGTGGGATTCTGGGGGGAGAAAGAAGCAGGGACTTGGCCAGCCCTGGTGGCCCACCTGCCTGCCACTCTGAACCCAAAATCCAAGGCGGGAACAGACCCTGTGTCACCGCCCCGCAGCGGAACTGGAACCTCCACAGCCTGAGCTTCAATCTTCAGATCTTTGGGAACTCCTGTTTTCCCAATAATTAAAAAACGAGTAAAGCAGAGCTTTCAATGCAATAGTACTCTTTGGACTAAAGCAGAATAACAGTAACAGCAACAACGACTGTCCTTTAACCCCACCCGTCCCCAAAATGCAGGGAGCCGAGGCTTGGGGCTTTGCATCCTCCTCTGGTCGCCAGGTCCAGCCCCCCGCCGCTCGGACCCTGGGCGGAGGGGCTGGGGGGGCGGGGCTGGGGGGGCGGGGGGGGGCGTGGCGGGGAGTGGAGCGCACGGGGACTCGGGGAAATCCAGGCGCTCAGGGGTGCTTGGGGCGCTGTGCGGCCCGGGCTCCCCTGGACCCCGAGGGGCGATGGGGGGCGTCGGGGTCCCGGAAAGCCCCGGCTACCGGGGAGGCCCCGCGCGCCCCGCCCGCAGCGGGGGAGGGAGGCCGGGCAGCGAGGTGCCGCCCCCTCCGTAACTTTCTAAATGGCTTTGGGGAAAGAGGCGGAGTGTCGAGTGCGGTTAAAAGGCGTCGCTGGAGCAGGCAGGTGTCGAGGACCCGTAGCGCCCGGCGCGCTCCGCACTCCGGGACTCCCAGCCAGTCGGCGGCGCCCCAGCCCGCAGCGAGCGCGGAGGCGGCCCCGGCCAGGACCGGCCCAGACCCCGCCAGAGCGCCCCGCCGCCACCCGGGACCCCCTCGCCGCCCGCCCCCGGCCCCGCCGAGCGCTCCCTCCCGCACAGGTGAGGCCGCGCCGCAAGTGCGCCCGACTCTCGGCGCCCCGGGGACAGCTAGGGCTGGGGGACCCGGCTCCGGGAGGGACCCCGGGACGGCCTAGGGCCGGGGACCCCGCGCCAGGTGGGACCCCGGGACGGCCTAGGGCCGGGGGACCCGGCGCCAGGTGGGACCCCGGGACGGCCTAGGGCCGGGGGACCCCGCGCCAGGTGGGACCCCGGGACGGCCTAGGGCCGGGGGACCCGGCGCCGGGAGGGACCCCGGGACGGCCTAGGGCCGGGGGACCCCGCGCCAGGTGGGACCCCGGGACGGCCTAGGGCCAGGGGACCCCTCTCCAGGAAGGACGGCCTAGGGCTGGGGGACCCGGCGCCGGGAGGGACCCCGGGACGGCCTAGGGCCCGGGACCCCGCGCCAGAAAGGACGGCCGGGACTGGGGGACCCGGCCGCGTCCGGGCAACCCGGATCCCGCGAGCTGGACACGCGCGCTGAGGCCCCTGCGCCGTCCCTGTCCCGGGCGGTCGCGGCAGCAGACCTGGGGCGGGGAGGCGAGGGGCGAGCGCGGACGTCTGGACAGGGAGCGGCTCGGGCCGAGCTCTGAAATTCGAATCGGGCTGCTCGGGCCGGATTTGCAGCAGCGCCGGAGAAGGGGCCGTGGTAACCGAAGCCGGGGCCGTGACCCGGCTGGGCGCGCGGGGCGGGGGAGGGGACCGTTCCGGCTCAGCGTGACGCGTGTCGAGACCCTCCTGGGGGAGATTCTCGCTCTGCTGCCGGGTCGCCGTAACTGCGGCCACCTGACCTGTTCCGTTGGCCGAAGGATTAGTTCAGAAAGTTGCAGAAAGTCGTGGGCAAAGCAGGAAGCCTTCGCAGCAGGAAACTGACCTTCACCTCCTCGCGCTGCCCTGGGGAGGGAAGTCACTCGGGTCGAGGTCCGGCCGGATTAACTAGCACTCCCTGCCCCCGCGAGCCCGGAGACCTAGACCGCAGCCCGAACCTGAGGTTAGTTTGGTTGCTTGCCTTTTTCCTAAACAGTCAAGAGCGTTTGTCCCCAGGTGGCGTTTCCCAGCTGGCAAGAACGCTTTCAGCACACTTTTTACAGACGAGGTAGCGTGCAGCTGAGAAGCGTGTTCTGTAGGACGGGCCGCGTTAGCCCTTCGGTGCCCCCTCCCTGGCAGGAGGAAATAAGCCCAAAAGGCGTGTGTCCTCCAAGCTTTCCGACAGGCGGACACCTAGGACCACGACCATTTACTTGGGACTCTGTCTTGAGATGTGTGGCGACAGCCATGCCCCCATTAGTCCTTTGAGTCTCTTTCAAGTCTAGTGTGCTAAGTCAGTCACAGCTACAGACACCTGTGAGGGGGTGGGGGCGCTCTGTGGAGAGGTGAACCATCCAAAAAGTAAGGACCAGGAAGAAGGTAAAGGGGTCAAGAGCTCCTTTTGCCTTTTCTGGGACCTGGTGATTCACCCGGTGCCTTCCCCGAAGACCTGAAGCAGCTTCTCAACCCACTTCTGGCCCAACTCCAAACAATGACGGGGTGGTGTGGGCCAGGTAGGAGCCTGCCCATGACCCATCTGCCAGGTCAGGAAAGGCAGGAGGGCAGCTCCCTGGGTGATCTGAATGCGAGGACAATTCCATCCTGCTTGGCTAGTCCATCCTGACCTATCACCCCTGTCTCTCCTGCGGAGCGCACTGTAATTTGCTCCTTTTCCTAAAAGGATCTTTAAAGCAGATCCTTTAAAGGATCAAGAGCTTTACAAAACGACAGTATTTTTCTCAGCTGATGGTGATTGGACTGGTTTACAAAAGAGCATGTGATCCTTGGTAGCACAGAAGAGGCCAAGGAGTAAGGACCACCCTAGATTTTTAGTCGGACGTATTGACTTAAACCAGGGAGTTTATTTCGGTGAGTGTTCTGCTCTCCACTCGGTGCTAATGAAGAATCGGACTGTCTAATTTCATGATACTGTTTGGTTAAAAGATGAATTTTGGTTCACCTGAGGACCTCCCAGACAGTCTGTATCTAAAGGATCAGGGCTGAACCCAGACGAAACCACAGTTTCTTCCAGTCGATGTGTCTCTTTGTCAAGCTGAGTAGGTCTAAATGTGTCTCAAGCATATTTCAATCTTCCGTAATTTTTGTGTCTGTGACTCTTCTCCGTGTCTCTCCTGCCTCCTCTGACCTGGATGGCGTTGGATGGCTCCGGCCGGATCTTAGTGCCCCACAGCAGTGCCCAAGATGGGGCGCAGTGACGAAAGCCATTCGTTCCCAGCTTGCTTAGGAAGTCCATCGGGAGACGGGACCCAACTTGTTCCAAGTGGGGAGAGCATTATGCTTTTAAGTAAGAGAAGAAGGAGGATTCACTACCAGCTTAGAAGGCGTGGAAAACCGATCACTCACCAGAATTGTGGAGAGGAGGAATCTTGTTTACAAGAGGGGTTGATTGAGACAGCTGGGCTGTAACTATGAATAAATGAAGGCAGTTCACATCCTGGGATGAAGAGAAGGCCACCGTCTCATGGCAGATTGATCACAGGCTTCTCCGAATCCCTTTTCCATGAGTAGCAGGCTTTGGTTCTGAACTTCAATACAGTGACTCATCTTGTAGGGCCGGTGACCGGGGAATCACAGAGTTAAATTTGCTGTCCTTTTTCTTAATGTGCACCTTTAGAAACGCCTCTAAATTAAAACCATGACCCACAATAAAAAATGCACAGTTACAGCCGTCACCAAACAGCTGTATCCCTCAGTACTAAACCGGGCAAATCAGTCCCACCCCACCGTGGCAGTGAGGACCACCCATCCAGACACAGGAAGTATGTGCAAAAATCCACGCATGGTGGCTTTCCTCCATGGGGAGACTAATTCTCACCTGTTCCTTTTCATATAGAAAAAGGAAGTGAAGCCTTCTGTGAAATTTTAACCTGGGAGTGCCTCAAATGTAAACTTTACCATCGGTAACAGTCATTTCACTGTTACATCCCAAATCCATGAAAGTGAACCGAAATGTTTTCAAGGAAGGTAGCTCTGCAGGGAGTTGGTCTGTTGGCCTTTAAGGCAAGGCCGGCCGCAGCCAGCCTCGGTCCCGGTGGTACCGTCCAAGACCTGAGGCTAGCGGGCAGAAGTAACAGGCGGGTCCCGTTCAAGTGCTGAGTGACTCGCGCAGTCTGCAGAGTGCAGAGTTCGGTCAGCACTAATTAGTGCCTTTAAGTTAGCAAGTACTTTTGCTGTGGCGCTCCTCCTCCACCCCCCGCATCTCTGTTATGTGCCAAGCACGGGGTGAATTCTTCCCGGGAACACGCTGGTCTTTATTAGACAACACACACGGACACGTTCCAGGTGGTTTGGGAACTATACGTCTAATCCTACAGCGAGCTGGGCTGGTTTTGTTTTCATCGTTTTGGGTGAGGTTGTGTAAGAGTTGGTATTTGCTCGCGAGGAGGTTTAAGAGTGCTCACTTACCGGGGACCCGGAGAAGTCTCCCCAGTTCCGTCCTGACGAGTCATTCCTGTGTTGTGTTCGCTTTGCCTTTTCCAGCACACACGGCCCGGAGGAGATGGATTGGAGCACGCTGCAGACCATTCTGGGGGGCGTCAACAAACACTCCACCAGTATTGGGAAAATCTGGCTCACCGTCCTCTTCATTTTCCGCATTATGATCCTTGTCGTAGCCGCGAAGGAAGTGTGGGGAGATGAGCAAGCCGATTTCGTCTGCAACACTCTGCAGCCTGGGTGCAAAAATGTGTGCTACGATCACTATTTCCCCATCTCTCACATCCGACTCTGGGCTCTCCAGCTGATCTTTGTGTCCACGCCGGCTCTCCTGGTGGCCATGCATGTTGCATACCGGAGACACGAGAAGAAAAGGAAGTTCATTAAGGGGGAGATAAAGAACGAATTTAAGGACATTGAAGAGATCAAAAGCCAGAAGGTCCGTATCGAAGGGTCCCTGTGGTGGACCTACACCAGCAGCATCTTCTTCCGCGTCATCTTTGAAGCAGTCTTCATGTACGTCTTCTACATCATGTACGACGGGTTCTCCATGCAGCGCTTGGTGAAGTGCAACGCGTGGCCTTGTCCCAATACAGTGGACTGCTTTGTTTCCAGGCCCACGGAAAAGACCGTCTTCACGGTTTTCATGATCGCGGTGTCTGGAATTTGCATACTGCTAAATGTCACCGAATTGTGTTATTTGCTAATCAGATATTGTTCTGGAAAGTCCAAAAAACCAGTTTAACGCATTACCCAGCCAGTGGATAAAAGAGAGGGTGAAAAGGAGGAGGCACAGACAGGTGCTTTGCTGTCAAGGCACAGTCACCAGCACTTCCCCGAGATACAGATTCCTATCTTAGACGCAACCATTTGAAACTGCTCTGGATCTCAGTGAAACTCCAGATGCCTCCAACAGAGCTCTCCTCTCCTAAAGCTTGAAAACAAAGGCATGATTCTGTGCCTATACTGATTTTCACTAAAATTAGTTCCAGTGAGGCCCCGAGCCGCTAGGGCTTGTGGGTGTAGGCTGTCTCTTATTTTAAACAAAGGACATCAGCATTTCTTTCTCTTTCTTGGAAGAAAGGAGAGAAACGCCGGGTTCTAAAGAGGATGCTGAGAAGGTTTGCTTGATCTCCTTAAGGGTCTCTTTGCCGTTTTCCCTGAATTAAAGGTGAACATAGAGATTCTTGGTTCTTTTATTCACTTGGGGAGTTTTAGTCTGTAACAATGGACAGGGTTATCTAACGCTTCAAACTCTGTTGTGCTTTTTTAAGTGAAAACTTTAAAATGGGATAGATGTTCTTTTGATCTGTAAGATGTTCTGAAAACCATGATATGTTCACCCTATTTCAAAGGCTCAGACTCTGATATGTAAACGGTGTGCAATTAGATACTGTCATCGAGTTTAAAACAGAGCCTTTCAGTTATGAGTAATTTGCAGCGCCCCTGCGAGGCTGGTGGCCGTATTCATTGTGGTATGTAGCCCGTAAAAGCATTTCAGCCTCTCACACGTGAAACGAACTAGAAGTTCTTAGGGGTGGCTTGTATTAGCAAAGAGCCTTATTTCAAAAACTTAGGTGTAATTTTGCATGCGAAGTACACGCTGGATGGACCACCAGCTACTACTGACTACAGGCTGGGGCAAGCCACCCTCTTTACAGTGTTTGCCCTTTCCATTACTGTGGTCAACAGTGGGAGCACTGATTTAAAGAGGTGGCTTGGGAATGCTTCATTGCCACAGTACAATTTAATGGTGCAGAACAAAATGGGGGGAGTGGTAGTTACTGTTTTTAAAGAATAGATGGAAACAAAATTTTAAAGAATTTAGATGGACTCTAAATTCTCATGATTAAAAATGAGTTTCGTCTACTTCAAAAGTTTGCTTCCGTCTTTAGCATCCAGTTTTCTTAAGTGAAAATAGAATTGGTAGGCATTTGTTTTTAAACAGAAATTAGAGTTTAGATGAATATTTAGGTGTTCTATGGGACAAACTGGACCCTAATATTATCACTGTGCTTGACATGGTTTCCAAAAAATGGTACTCGACATACTTTCATGAGGGTAAACACTTTTCTGTCGCCAAGAATAGCACTGTAAAAACATTTTGTAATAATAAATCATAGCTTTAATTACATGCTTGTAACTAAATAATTTTGTAATGTCTCAAATGTCATTTAAAATATTAAATATAATTAATTCGTAAAATAACTTTTTAAAATCTCTTACAGTTTTTTTTTTTTCAACGTTTTTTTATTTATTTTTGGGACAGAGAGAGACAGAGCATGAACGGGGGAGGGGCAGAGAGAGAGGGAGACACAGAATCGGAAACAGGCTCCAGGCTCTGAGCCATCAGCCCAGAGCCCGACGCGGGGCTCGAACTCACGGACCGCGAGATCGTGACCCGGCTGAAGCCGGACGCTTAACCGACTGCGCCACCCAGGCGCCCCTCTCTTACAGTTTTTAATAGAAGAGCAGATTTTATTTTAACCCATAGCCAGTGTTCTATGTTAATATTTTATATTTTTAACACCAACTCGGTAAATTACCAGGGTGTCCATCCACCATTCTGGGATTCTTCTGCCCGGGTACAGGAAAGCCTCTGTCACCAGAAAGATTGACAGGAGAGGGGGAAAGAGTATTTTTGTCCAGCCGCATGCTCACCTCCAACAGGTTTTTGACAAACACACGTGCAGCACGACGTGTGGACTGGATTTGTAACCTGCAGGATGCCAAGTTGGGTTCACGTGACCGGTTTGGCTCCTAGAAGAACCACGGGAGCTGAAAATGTCATTCATGGTGAAGTTCGGCGGAGGCATGAGAAAAATTCTATAAGGGGTCTTTTCTGGGAGATGTACTTTCTGTGTATTTGTAGGTAATCGAATCTGGTCTGATGAAGCTGCTCTGCATTCCTTATTGCCCATTTCTATGGGAAATAAGCCCGTAGGCAGGCCAGCCTGTCCTGTGTGTGGGAGTGCTTGCTGTCTGCGGGCCTGCCTGCCTTCAGGGGCTCTCCCCCAGCCGGCCAACAGCGGCTCCGGCTTTTCAGTAAGAGGAACCTTGAGCCCAAGGACCTCAGCATTTGACACATAAATACTTAGGAATGTTTTTTATGGAGAACCATATGCCATGCGCTCGCTTTCTAAATGGATTTAAGAGGACAAAAAAAAAAAAAAAAATAGCCAACTTTCATCCAGGTAATAGAAAAGAGAAAAATAGTCCCTGGTCATCTTCCAAAGTGCTCTGCACACAGGCTGTTAAAACGGCACACGATTTTTAAGATAGATGTGTTCATTCTTAGAAGCTGTGAAGGTTATTACTCTCAAGGTTTTAAAAGACTAGACCAAAATAATTCCAGATCACTACTGACCACTTTGAAGAGCTTATAGAGCGGTCTGGCCACATGCCTGAAAATTAGAGCTTGAACTTTGAACATGAGTTTAATCCTCAATACATATCTCGAATTTATCATTTGTGCTAGGTAAGAAAAACCTCTGTTTGGGGTTTTTGGTTTTGGTTTTCAAAAGGGACCACCAAAAGACCCTGGGCCGGCCTGATTGCATCAAGGCCATTGGCCAGCCTCCAGCAGGGCCTCCACACTGGCTGGGCATCCACGTATTTGACCTTGAAAGCTTGTGAAACGGTGGGTGCGGTCCAGCTGCCAATTTATCTGGCACAAGGTTTGCTAGCAAGCTGGCACTCGTGGTCTCAACTCTTCCATAGATGCACAACTGTCAAAAGGCGGGTGGCAATTGGCAGTGAGTGAATGAGGGCCGACTCAGGAGGACGCAGCCAGTATTCTCCAGGGTGGCCTGGCCCGAGCTGACCATCACTGCTGTCACCGACCTCAGCAGTCAACTAGACAGCAGCAGGCAACGTGCCAAGAGGGGTGTCCGGTGGGTATTGCAAGAGCTCACTTAATTCTCCGGACCTCAGTTCTCTCATCTTACAATGGCCTTACTGGTACTTTCCAAGGTTAATGGCAGCTAAGTAAGACAATTTATGTAAAAGCTTTCTACGTAGTGAAGTGCTAAGTAAAATATTGCCATGCGTGTTCCATGAGATAGATCCCAAGCTGGAAAGATGGTGGGCGGTATTTTAGATAGAAATGACTCAAGCGGAGCTTGACAAACTGGAAGCTGGAAAAAAAATGGCACATTTATACTAAATCTGATGTAAGCACAATAGAGAGAGAGGAGAGGCTAGGTGCAAAAGTCATGGCATAAAAAGGTAGGGTTACGACAGTTATGTTAGTCTATGATTAAAGAAAAGTCAACAGGGTCATAAAGCGTCCATTCATCTAGTTAGTCTCTGTTACCACGTGTTTTATGCGTATGATCTCATTTAATCCTCACAGATACTCTGGCAGTCTTAGGCCTTCGGATAGTATTACTCCTATTGAATGGACCAGGAAGGTGCCTTTCAGGGAGGTAACATATCATACTCAAAGGCCACGAGCAGACAGTCCTATCACACAAAGGGTGTGGGTTGGACTTCCAGAATTCTCCCAGTGCATTTAATTCCTGAAGCTAGTAGCCAACACCACAGGGATGCCCCATCTTCCCCAGTGCTGATAGGGTTAAGAAGAAGTCCTGACTTCTAGAGACACTCCATTCCATTCCTGCGCATCTCGAATTATTCATTTACTCAGCCAATATTTACCAAGTGCCAGCGGAGTGCCAGGAACTACTGGGCACCGGGACTGCGAACAAAACAAAATCTCTGCCTTCATGTTGAAGGAGGCAGGCTACAAACAAATCCCTGTCGATTATATATGCTGCAGATAAGTGCAACGGAACTTTCTGTGCATATGGGAACTAGGAAGGGCCAGGGACGATGAGAATCGCTGTTCGATGTAGGGTGGTCAGGGAAGGCCTCTCTGCTAAGAGACATAGGAGAAGCAAGCCAAACGGGTATCTCAGGGACGAGTCATCCAGGAAGAGAGAGGCCGGGACACCAGAGTCAGGGAGAGACTGGGAGGAGATGAGGCCAAAGAAGGAGGGGGTAGTACAGACGGCGTGGGGCTGGAGGCCGTCAGAAGAATTCCCTATTGTGCAGAAATCTGCCTGTTTATAACACCAGCTTTCCAGCATCTGTTCTGCCCTCTGGTGGACCCAGAGGAAGTCTATTTTCCACTTAAGAACCTTAAAGAGCTGAGAACAGATCCAAGTTCAACCTCAACTTTATTTTCCAGCTATATAGCCCCACATTTCTCAGTCATTCATTGGTTCATCCAATATTAAGCAACTACTGTGTACCAGCCTACGAGGTACAAGCAAATAAGAGAGAACAAAACACATTTTCTAACCTCTGGCAGTCAAGCAGTGATAAGTGTGCCAGGGGTTGCTAGGCTCCCCCTCAGTGTCTTCCAGAAGGCGGACAGTGCCCAGCACTAGGTGCAGCACTCCAGCGTGGCCCAGCATTGGAGTGACTATTCTAGACGCAGTATCACACGTTAATTTTGAGGGAGATTTTTAACGGCCTCGTCACCTTTCCTCACTTTCAGTGACAAGATGATTTATGTAATTACAGAATTAATATACAAATACATTTGCATTTAAAATGAAACGCAGAAGTATATAAAGTCAAGTGAAAGTCTCATTTCATAGTCCTACTCAGAAGTATCAGTATTAAGATCTCAATGTATATCCTTCCAATCTTTTTTCTATGCAATGGCAGATGTATATGTAGATACAGAGATATACATACATAACTACTTTGGTTTGCATTTCTGACATACTTTTTTCCGTGGTAGCTTCTCATCTAGTAATACGTCTTGGAAATCTTTCCAGGTCGGTATGTATAGATCTAACTTGTTTTATTTTTTTTTTAACAGATGTACAATATTCCATAGAATGACGGAGCCACAAACTGTTGAACTGCCACCATGTCCATGAACGGTTGCTCTGTTTCCAAGTTTTCACTGAGTACTCCCCCTCCCCTTCTCTTCCCACTGCCTCCCACCTCCTATCAAAATTTATACTACATGTCACATGGATTTTTCCAACCTAAATACAAGCCTCTAACGTTTTCCCTGTTGAATTTCATCTTGCTGATTTTGGCTCATCCCTCTAGTCCATCCAGATCTTTCTGAGCCCTGTATTCAGTTTATTGGCAATTCTTTCCAACTTTATGTCATGTGTCAGTTTAATTAGCCTGCTTTCTCTATAGTTACTTAAGCCAATAAAAATGTTGTATATGGAACACCACCCAAGATTTCCTTCCAACTCATGTCAGTCCATCTACCAGCATAACTTGAGTTTGGAGTGAATTAGCTGCATCTAATTCACAAGTTTTCATCTTAATAGCATGGATATTATGACCAACTTTGTGAAGTATCTTACAAAAATATTTAATAATATTTACCATTTCATTATCCATTAAAAAAAAACACATCTATTGAGCTCCTTCTATGTGCAGAGCATTGTCTAAGCCTCTGGCAAATGCAAAGATGATTTTAAAGGGTCGCAATGTGGAGGACAGAGGCCTATGAGGCAGTTACCATACAAAACAGTACAGTATGGGAGCACGTGGGCACTTCAGTCGGTTAAGCACCCACTTCCGCTCAGGTCATGATCTCACAGCTCGTGAGTTCAAGCCCCATATCGGGCTTTCTGCTATTAGTGCAGAGCTCGATTCGGATCCTCTGTCTCCCTCACTCTCTGACCCTCTCCCACCAAACATAAACATTAAAGAAAAAAAACTTTAAAAAAACACACAAAAAAAGTACAGTATGGAACCAGCTGGGTGAGGCAGGAACACCAAAGCACCACAGAAAGCAGAGTGTGAAATAGTTTGTCTTGGGGGCCTTCAGAAACAAAAAGCTAAATCATGAAAGATGGCTGTCTTTGGCCAGGAAAAGACCTGCGACGTGGTTACTTTGGCTTTTTCCATTTCTTGGAGAAGCTGAATAACTTATCAAAGACCTTTCTACTATTTGATGTGATAACTGACTGAACCTTTTCTCAGAAGCCCTGGGTCCAGACCAGAACCCCCAGAGGTGTGCAAAGCCTCTCTCTGCTGCCATCTGCTGCCAACAAGGGTAACTACGGGGCGCGGCATCCTTCCCATCCCCGTGGCTTCCCTCCGGGCCTGTGGGGCGTTTCTTACAAAAACCTCTACACCCGAACAGCCACACTTACCCCTTCCTAAAAACCCTATTGCTTCCATTGCTCTGGGTTTGTATTTCCAATTTGTAGATACCTAGCCATTGTTGTTTTGTCAGGGTAACCATAAAAAATGAAAACCAAAAATTCACACATAAACGTATATTTCCTCTGCGAAAGAGTATAATAAGCAATATTAGCAAACTTCTATATATAATATATATAGAAGAATATATTATATATATATTTATATATAAATATATATAGAAGAATATAATATATATTATATATATATATATTTATATATATAAATATATATAGAAGAATATAATATATATTATATATATATAATCTCATGGTTATAGTCAGTGGCTTTCCACAAATTTCCCATTTAGGTTTTCCCTTAGATTTAAGCATTCTGTCACTTGAATTTTGAAATCTTACTATCTAGGACCAAAAACGCCATGGTGAGATTATTTCTTACTCAACACTCATCTGTATGGGTAGGTGAATGTGTTATTTGAAAAATTTTTTCATCATCTAACATTAACACATCAAATCTTTAAAGATTCAGTGTTATTTGATTTTATTTCCTTATGTTGGGGGGGGGGGTGGAAATCACCTAATATAGTCCACTTTAATTTTTCCAGTTCCTTATTAATTGTGATATCTACTTTTTAAAACCTGAAAAATGGGTTTAGGGAAATTTTGAGTCACAATAGCTCAAGAAAGCATAACTTCTTCCCATTTTCCCTGCCTTTTCCTAAAGAAAGATTTCAATTTGAATAGCTATTTGAACACCCATGTTCATAACAGCATTATTCACAGTAGCCAAAAGGCAGGAGCAACCCAAGTATCCATTAACAGATGGATGAAAAAACAGAATGTGGTACATCCATACAATGAAATATTACTTTACCTAAAAAAGAAGGAAATTCTAACACATGCTACAACGTGAATGAAACTTGAGAACACTAAGTGAAATAAGCCACAAAAAGGCAAATACTGTACGATTCCACTTTTGTGGATGCACCTAGAGCAGTCAAATCCAGAGAGACAGACAGTAGGATGATGGTTTCCAGGGGCCCGGGATGGGGGGATGGGGAGTAATTGTTTAACAGTTTCAGCTGGGGATTAAGAAAAGTTCTGGAGATGGATGGTGGTGTTGGTTGCAAGATAACGTGAATGTGCTTAAAAATGTACACTTAAAAATGGTTACTATGGTAAATTTTATGTTATGTGTATTTTACCATAACTTTTTAAAGTGAGAAAAGAGACATCTCTTTTCTCAACACGAGACAATGGATGTTCCCCACTGAAAGACACTGATTGTGATCACAGTATGTTTAGAAGTATTTTGAACTCTGAAACACATCAAACACTATTAATGTCTCTATTCTATTTTATTAGTGCTATAATGCACCAAAATAAATTCCTAAGCCCATGTATATTAACCATAAACATTAAACTAATAAGACAAGTCTGAACACACAGCTGAGTCTTTCCCTGCCCTAAGAAAAACAATCATGTTCAAGTCAGATCAAGTCATTTAGGGAATAAGTACCAGAAAGTGACTCTGCCTCCTGTTCAAGTGGTTGAAGTGACCTTTCCGAGTCTCAGAAATATTTATAGTTCTCTCTATAGCCCATACCAGGTAGAATATTATAAATAAAAATTATTGTCAGGAGGGGTGGCTGGGTGGCTCAGTCGGTTGACTCTTGATTTCAGCTCAGGTCATGATCAGACTGAGCCCCACATCGGTCATCATGCCGGGCGTGGGTGGAGTCTGCTTAAGATTCTGTCTCTCCCCCTCTGTCCTTCCCCCACTAAAACCAAAACAAAACAAAACAAAAATCATTGTCAGGAATAGTGGTAAAAATGGTAGGGGCAAAGGGAACCTCCCATGGCCAGCTCTTAAAGGCTCACATCTCTATGTTCCTCTGTTGTTAATTCTCCCAAAGCTGGTATGAATTAGAATTCATTCTAGTAATCTGGACTACTTTTCATTTATATCCCAAACAGAGGCAAAAGTTTTAATAATAACCATACCCTCTATATCCAGAAGCATATGGGGGCTTGGAAGAATTTTCTCCCAACAGCCAGCAAACTTCCAGCTGTATAAAAGGTACAAGAAATTTAAAATCATAAACAATTTTTTTCATAGGATTTTCATTCTTAGGAGTCTTTTACTACCTTTGAGTTTCCAAAAAGGTGCTCCAATGCTCTAGGAAGTAGCAAAGTCAACATGTTTATGAGAAAACAGGGAATTAACACCTGTTGTTGTTGTAGTCTTTTTTTTTTTTTTTTTTTTTAACGATTTTTTCTGGGCTCCTTCTGCTTAGTAATGAATGGGGAAATCATTTTGTTTATTGGCCTGGGAGATCCTCAAGGGTTTAGCTAAGCTACTCAGGGTACTGCTGCCTCGGCAACTATTTTGCTTGGCCCGTGGGGGCTTTAAACTGACCCTAGCCCCTCGTGCAAGTGCATGCATGCCCTAAAGAGCAGCCCGGCCATGACTTTCCTGGCTTTGGGATAAACAGTCACCCTACCTCCCAGGGCCTTCCCCTTATGGGCCCCGGACATAAGACCCCATGGAACTTACCAAAACTCGGCTCTTTTGGGTTTGAATTGACCAGTCCAGCCTTAGCCCAAGAGCCCCAAAGAACTCCATCCATGGGCCCTAATAAAGACAGGTGCCTCAGGTCCTGCCTCTCTCTCTGCCTGTACCCTGACTTGACTTCCCTGTGTAGCCCCTCGAGGCATGCTGTGCACATGCCTCGCGACCTGTGGATAATAAGCTTCTCTAT
Organism: Panthera uncia; assembly: GCF_023721935.1. NCBI lineage: Eukaryota > Metazoa > Chordata > Mammalia > Carnivora > Felidae > Panthera > Panthera uncia. Next base: position 1,096,613 of record NW_026057576.1, on the reverse strand, counting down.
CTCAATTTTTCTTGTGGTCTGTGGTCAAACTGCAGCTCACATTCTGGCACAACGTGCTCCATTTAAAAAGTGGTAACTTAACGAAGTCAGAACAGAGTTAAGATGTGATCCTGCCTAAAAAAGAAGGAAAACAGACGAGAACTGGCAACTGTCCAGCACTTTTGATTCTATGAGTTACTTATGCTTGTGCAGAGAATGGTACAGAAAGCCCAGAAGGTTCATGAAAAGACCCAGTTGACCCCAAGGATGAACTAGCTGAAAGAACACCAAGTAATTCTAGATTCATCAGCTCCGTCCCATCAAAGCTCTGCAGGAGGCTTAAAGACCTGTGAAGCTCAGTCCTGGTCTCTAAGACCTTGCGGAGGAAGATGAGAGCAAAGGAAGCAGAGATTGCTCACAACTCCCTGTGGGGGGTGAGACGGAAATGGGAGGGGGACATTTCACGTAGAGGAATGACATGAGCAAAGGGAAAGGAAGAAGCCTGGGTATGTATTAGAGGCTGCTGGAAAAGTGGGGGGAGGGGGCCGGGGCTGGTAAGCAGAAAGGCAAAGAGGATGGAGTTTGTCTTGCAGGCAACGGGTAGCCACTGAATGTTGCAGGGCTGGAGAGGCACACAATCCAAGCAGGGCTCCAGAAAGATAACTCTGACTCCGGGACGGTTGTAGAAGAAAGGTCTAAGGGAGACGGGGACGCTCTCTGGAAACGACTGGAATGATCAGATGCAGTGGCACGGGGCCAAATTCATTTAGTGAAAGAGAGGCAGAAATATGTACGAAATAATGTACGACTAATCATCAGAACTTGCCAACAGATGAATTTGGTGAGACAGAGAAGAAGACCCAAACAGGACTACCTTTCAAGCCCGAGCAGTAGAAATTAGAAATAAGAAAGTGAGCAGGGACCCTGGTACCCTCCAGGCGGAACCTAAAATTTCTTGAGCTGACTTCACGTGGTACAAACTACTCGCTGTAGAGCGAGTAGCACAAGAATGGCTACTACTTGCATTTCTTCCACAGCCATTAGGAGTCTTAAGATAAAAGATCTCAGAGCATGCGTGGTTCTAAAAACAAAACACAAACACCGTGAAAAACGCTCATGCCAATTTTCAGAGCGTGAGAGCTCTGCCTCCAGACTTTGCGATGGCAGCCCCAGGGGCTCACCAGCAGGGCCGGTCTGAGCTCTGAGTCCCTTCTAAAATTGCCAGTGTGGACTAATCAGAGGGTGTAGCTACAGGCTGGGTTGGATAGAAGGATACATAGATACTCTGCCACACTGTCATTGACCCCACCGCCACCCAGATTGGAAAGATATATCCCTTGAAGAAGACTGTCGAACTCATTTGTGAGCAGGTATTTAAAGGTTTATCATCAACACCAATGATAATATCTAACACTTGTAAGCTGCTTTATAAGTTTCACCCAACACCTTTACTTGGATAATTCCATATGAGCCTGACCCACCCTTTGAGTTCGGTGGCATTATTCTGGATTCACAGATGAAGAAATTAAGTTCGGAGAGATCAACAGACTTCTCCCATGGTTACACAATTTATAATAACCAACATTTGCATTGACTTTTTAAGCATTCAGACTCATTTTTTAAAATATCAACGTGAAAAAATAAATAAATAAATAAATAAATAAAAATAAAATAAAATATCAACGTGAAGAGCACTTGGCCGGGTAGCCGATGCAGAGTAGGCCTCTACAGATACAGTTGTTCCTTCTCGCTTGAATTTCACCTCTGTGCTGCTATTAACACAGCAGCGGCCCCTCATTACAGATGAGCAAACTACGCTCCCAAAGTAAGACAGCCCGCAAGGGGCCCCATCAGGATCGGAGAGCCCTTAGTCTTTTGTGGCCTTCACATGTATAAGTCACTTCGAATATATGCCCAAGAAAACTTTTATGTACCTGGTAAATTATGTGAAGCTTTCCTAGTATTTCAGCAACTGACACTCAACGTAAGGACATTGCCTGGTTTCAAAATGGAGTAGAACCAGTGGCTTTAACTAAAGCTTGTTTGAGAGGGAAGTATTTTCAAAACACAAAAAGACAAAAAAAAAAACAAAAAAACAAACCACCATTACAACGCCAAGAGTATGTGAGTCTGAATTCTGAAATGTTTATGCCAAGGCAAATAGAAGGACACTGATCTTGTACCATATGCTCGCACGTCCTCCTGTCTGGAGGACGCAGCCACCGAAGGAGAAGGGCAGGAAGAGCCCTGTGCTCCGGAGTCCCAGTAAAGCATAGACGGAGTTGTGCTCATTAAATAGCCCCTTGCACCTGGGGCGCACCCTAATTTCAGATCCCAGGCTGGAGTGATTCAACATGTGGCAGGGAGGCCTTAATTAATGAAAATGCTAGGGTGTTCTAGGAAGTGGTGGTGATTCAGCAAGCATTCTTACTTCTGAGTCAGTCCTAATCACAGGCAAGACTGGGTTAGGATGGTTTCCAAAAAGGGTGTGAGGCTTCTTCTTCAACAACCAATGAAGGGGCAGAAAAGTGCTCAGTGAGGAAGGTCTAATAATAGGTTGGGGCCTTTAACTAGGCGTAGAAGGGACTGGGGAAGCTGCAATGCTGATGCCTGGGTCCGCGAGGCCTATGCCCTGTCCGGATGACACGGCAGTGCGTGCGGAGGTAGGCCAGCTACTAGGCACTGAGCCTACACGGGTGAGCCAGACAACCAGGGTGCAGGCCACATAGAACTTGGTCAGCAACCAACCCAACAAGGAGGCCAGGAGGAATCCTCTGGGAGGTCAGAAAAATCATGTCAACCATGCTACTGCTTTGGCCTGAGGGCACTCCAGCCCACACCCGAGCAATTGGAGAACATGACATCCAGGAGTTCCCCTGGATTCTGGAAGGAGGTGTTCCTGTCTCCTTCCCATTCCGCTTACTCAAACACCAACGAAGTGCTGACATGAGTTGATTCTCCCTTTAAATGCCCAAGCGCAAAGGTGAATAAGGCAACCTGTACTGCTGGCAAAGCTTTCACTGAAAGAAAAGCCAAGACAGAAGGACAGCTATCCCGCAGTGTGAGACGTGCTCCAAACGGCACTCCATCCCAGCACTCTCCATGGGGGTGCTCCCGATGGAACAGCATCTCAAGGTGTTCTGTCCCTATCTCTCTCTCCTCTCCCGTCTCATCCATGCGTCTCCGTGAGAGGAGAGACACCCCATGGGGCAGTCAGGAAGATGGAATGGGCCCAGTGAAGCCCAATGCCCTGTGGCCATTCCACTTTGGTCTGTCTGCAGGCCGAGGGGTGCGTTCTGGCCCGCTCTGTGCTGTGGGGTCAGCTGACCCGGCGGGCTGTGCCCCTGCGGAAGAGTCCAGCAGCCAATGAGCACGTAGCTAATTCTATCTATTTTGGAAAGAAGAAAGAAGTATCAAAAGCTCTCTTGTCCCACCTTTATAGAGCTGACATTTTGATTTCTACCTGCCTGTCCTGTGTTTTATTTCTCGCCTGGTTCTGAACTCGGGAGGGGCGCTCAGGGGATTCCTCTCACCAAACCCTAGCATAGACCTAGGATTAAGTGAACTTCCATGATAGCACAGAAACCACCCTCTTCCATTCAGTGCCAAATACCTGTTGAATCTATATCCACAGAACAAAGGAAGGAGTGGTTCTCTCTTGCTGGCATGCCTGGCGATGCTTGCCAGTGGCATCCTCGGAACAAAGCCTCAAAGGATGCTGAGTGAGGAAGAACTGTGTGCTCAGTAAATGCCAACCACAGGGCTTCCCTCAGAGACTCACTCACTTCCTACACCTTTACCCAGAATCAGGGTCAGCACTCTCTGGCAAAGTCCACAGCCATCCTCTTCCGATGCCCCTTATGGCCACTGAAAGACCCTCTCGATTTCCCCCATTGCCTTTATTTACCCACCTTCAAGTTCCATCATTTCTGGAACATTCAGAGTCTTCTTGTCCATCAGATCCCTACCACCATATTAGGAGATTCTGCTATAATCAGATGATGTGCCAACGCCCGGATATCACACAGAGTAGATGTCTACTCTGATGATCTCCATCCACTCTTTTGGATCATAGTCACACGATATGGAACTTCCTTCGATACCTCTGAGAGGTTCCTCTCTGCCCAGAACTTGCTTTGTTTGGGGGGAATTCTTAGCCAAAGAGATACAAAGAAACACGCTTCTCTGTTTCAACCCTCAAAGTAAAAAATAGGTTAGTCGTTGAGAGAAAAGCTGATATTTCTTTTTTTTTTTTAATTTTTTTTAACGTTTATTTATTTTTGAGACAGAGAGAGACAGAGCATGAACGGGGGAGGGGCAGAGAGAGAGGGAGACACAGAATCTGAAACAGGCTCTAGGCTCTGAGCCGTCAGCACACAGCCCAACACGAGGCTCGAACTCACGGACCGTGAGATCATGACCTGAGCCGAAGTCAGACGCTTAACCGACCAAGCCACCCAGGCGCCCCGAAAGCTGATATTTCTAAGATACAAAAAGAAGCAGAGAGCTTTTAAGTGAACTCTTCATTTTCTAACTCAGAAATCATAAAGAAACATTCACATGAGGCACCTAGAATAGAGAATTCACAGAGACGGAAAATGTAATGGTAGCCGTCAGGGGTTGGGGAGAGGGAATGAGATGACCCTCCTGGTTTCTCACCTCTCTGATGGCGAGGTTTCACCCTCCGACCGTCAACAATGTCAAAGGGCTGAGTGGACTGTAGGGCCCTCATAGCCTCCTCCTCAACCCAGTCAGGAGGCCAGGTGCATGAGACACCATCCAGTCGGTGGTGCGCCCCCCTTCTCCAGCCCATCACCGACAGTGTTGATATTCAGTTCCCACGCCCTGTCTCTTTGGAGTTTGGAGAGGTGGGCATCCTTCACCCACTGACCAAGATATTCCAACTGTGAGGTCTGGAACCCTTCTCAGCATACGAGGTAAAGCATTAGTCTAAAGAACACTCCAACCTGTTCTCTTCCCTTGTTATAACTTACACAGAGTATCCTTTGGGAATGGAAAAGCCTAATCCATACCTTTTCGGCTTCTCCTAATAGCATTACGCCATGCTCAACCTGGTCACATGGCAAATAGCCGAGAAAGTCCATGAGTTGGTCCACTCAGCTTCCACACTTACCATTCACTTAGGTCTTCTACCCAAGGCCCTCAGAGCCTCCAGTCCTCCCTGCCTACCACCCTTCCTGGCTTCACACCTCGCCCCCCAGACCCCATGGCGTAGACCTCAATCCTTCAACTCACTGACCTTTGGACACACCTAGCGTGGTGATCCCCAGGATGAAGTGATTCACCCACCATTCATTCTCTCTGCACCTGCTGCCGCCAGGGAAAATCGCACAACTGCTCTCGTCACCCACAGACCAATCTGGGACTCCTGGTCTCTGTGTGACCTGATTTTGTATAGACCCGGTTCTACTCATTCCCAGCAGATCTCTGAGCCTGCCTCACTCTAACGAATGATCGGTCTCTCGGTCCGCACTGTTTTGGGGAAGATGAATGAATCCTATCTCTTCACTTGGGGGCCCATGTGCATGGGTGGGGAGTGTGAGAGAATCCTCCCAGGACTTCCAGATTCCCTGTTGCCTGAGGGATAAACTCCTGCCTTACTCGTTTGTCATCCAAGGGCCTTTGGCATCTGGTGCCGGTCTGTGCCTTCAAACTCATCTTTTGTTACTTCCTTAGTGAAGTCCTTCGCACCAACCCAGATGATCTCTTCCTGGACCTGCAGACATGCCCCATTATCTTTTTTATCAATTGTGGTAAAATACACGTAACATGTAATTTATAATTTTTAAGTGTGCCGTTCAGTGACATTGAGCACATTCACGCTGCTGTGAAGCCGTCACCACCATTCATCTCCAGAGCTCTTTTCGTCTTATAAAACTGAAACTCTGTTCCCATTAAACAGCTCTCCGTTCTGCTCCTCCCAGCCCCCAGCAACCACTAGTCTACTCTCTCTCTATGACTTCATTATTCTAGGTCCCTCATATAGGTGGGATCATGTAGCATTTGTCTTTTTGTGGTTGTTTATTTCCTTTAGCATAATGCCCTCAAAGTTCAGCCATGTTGTAGCATATTGCAAAACTGACTTCCTTTTTAAGGCTGAATCATAATTCATTGTAGGTATGTAACACAGTTGGGTTAACCATTCATCTGTCAGTGGACACCTGGGTTGCTTCCGTGTTTCAGCTATTGTGACTAATGCTGTTATAAACATGGAGGTACAAATGTCTCTTTGAGGCCCTGCTTTCAACTCTTTGGGATATGTAGCCAGAAATAGAATTGCTGGATCGGATGCTCATGGTATTTTTAATTTTTTGAAGAACTGCCATCCGTTTTCCACAGCGGCTGTACCCTTTTACATTCCCGCCAGGAATGCGCAGGGGTTCCGGTTGCTCCACATGCTTCTCAACACTTGTAATCTTGCTGTTGTTGCTGTTGTTAGTAGCCCTCCTGGCGGGTGCAAGGTGGTATCTCATTTTTGCTTTTGAATTCTCCTCATGATAGGTGATGCTGAACATCTCTTCATGTGCTTATTGGCCATTTGCATGTCTTCTATTCAGGTGCTTTGACTTGGTTTAGTTTTTTGTTGTTGAGTTTTAAGAGTTCTCTATATATTCGAGATATTAATCCCTTATCAGATACATGAGTTGCAGATCTTTTCTCCCATTCTGTGGGTTGCCTTTTAACTCTGTTGATCATGTTCTTCGATGCACAAAAGTTTTTAATTTTCATGAACTTCAATTTGTCTATTTTTTTCTTGTGTTTCCTGTGCCTTTGGTGTCATAGCCAAGAAATCATCACCAGATCCAACATCACAAAGTTTTAGCCCTGTGGTTTCTTTTAAAAGTAACAGCGTTTGTGTTATATCTTTAATGCATTTTCAGTTAATTTTTGTGTATGGTGTTAGGTAAGGGTATAACTTCATTCTTTTCATGTGGATATCCCGTTTTCCAGGCACCATTTATTTCTTTTTTTAAATATGAAATTTATTGTCAAATTGGTTTCCATACAACACCCAGTGCTCAGCCCAACAGGCGCCTTCCTCAATACCCATCATCCACCCTCCCCGGCCTCCCACCCCCCCCCCATCAACCCTCAGTTTGTTCTCAGTTTTTAAGAGTCTCTTATGGTTTGCCTCCCTCCCTCTCTAACATTTTCCCCTTTCCCCTCCCCCATGGTCTTCTGTTAAGTTTCTCAGGATCCACATAAGAGTGAAAACATATGGTATCTGTCTTTCTCTGTATGACTTATTTCAGTTAGCATAACTCTCTCCAGTTCCATCCACGTTGCTACAAAAGGCCAGATTTCATTCCTTCTCATTGCCAAGTAGTATTCCATTGTGTATATAAACCACAATTTCTTTATCCATTCGTCAGTTGATGGACATTTAGGCTCTTTCCAGAATTTGGCTGTTGTTGAAAGTGCTGCTATAAACATTGGGGTACAAGTGCCCCTATGCATCAGCACTATCCCTTGGGTAAATTCCTAGCAGTGCTATTGCTGGGTCATAGGGTAGATGTATTTTTAACTTTCTGAGGAACCTCCACAGTTTTCCAGAGTGGCTGCACCAGTTTGCGTTCCCACCAATAGTGCAAGAGGGTTCCTGTTTCTCCACATCCTTTCCAGCATCTATAGTCTCCTTATTTGTTCATTTTAGCCACTCTGACCGGTGTGAGGTGATATTTCAGTGTGGTTTTGATTTGTATTTCCCTGATGAGGAGCGACGTTGAGCATCTTTTCGTGTCCAGGCACCATTTGTTAAAGAAACTCTCTTTTCCTCAGGGCGCCTGGGTGTCTCAGTTGGTTGAGCATCCAACTCTAGACTTCTGCTCAGGTCATGATACAAAGGTTGTGAGATTGAGCCTCATATCGGCCCCCTCACCCCCATGCTGAGTGTGGAGCCTGGTTAAGATTCTCTCCCTCTCACTCTGCCCTTCCCCGGTTCATGCATGTGCTTTCTCTCTCTCTCTCTCAAAAAACAAAAGAAAGAAAGAAGGAAAGAAGAAAGAAAGAAAGAAAGAAAGAAAGAAAGAAAGAAAGAAAGGAAAAGAGAGAAAGAGAAAAGAAAAGAGAAAGAAAAAGAAACTGTCCTTTCCTTATTGAATTTTCTTGACACTCTTATCAAAAACAATGTGACCATATTTACAAGGATTTATTTCTAGGCTGTCTATTCTATTGCTTTGGTCTATATATCTGTCTTTATGCCAATACCGCATTGTTTTGATTACTGTAGCTTTCCAGTAAGTGTTGAAATCAGGAAGTGTGAGTCCTCCAACTTTGTCCTTCCCTTTCAAATTCATTTCGTTTTTTGGTTTCTGGGGTTTTGTTTGGTTTTGGTTTTTGGTTTTTGGTAGGTTTTTTTTTTTTTTTTTTTTTTGAGTTCCTTGAGATTCCAAATGGATTTTAGGATGGATTATTTTTAATTAATAGATTTTACTCTTTGCGTTTGCTGCTTTTGTGTCCCTTGTCTTGGCCTTCCTTTCCACCTATCATTCAATTCAGATTCCAGCTCGATTCCTACCTGACTCTTCCTACCCAAACTGATTTCTCCCTCCTCCAAGCTCCTACTTCACTCATTTCCTATATCACTCATTCAAGAAGCATCTGACTTTTCTCACGATCCCTTATCCCTTAATACTCAACTCAAACATCACCCAATCTAAAGTAGGCCTTTCCGTGACTCTTTCTTGTAACACCATATGTTTTTCCCCCTTTGAAGCACTCACCATGATTAACAATTAATTAATTTCTAAGTTAATTCTCATACATGCAGATCCTCAGACAAACATTTCAACATCTCTGAAATAGAGCTTCGTGTGTCACAACTGATGACATCTTACCATCAAAATCACAGCTTTTATTTTGGTGAAACATAAGTAATGGTATATCTTGCAATCAATGGTACTTTTGATTTGATGAAACACAGGATGTGTCTGCTTGTGTGATTTACCTGCTTGGCGATTGTCTCACCAGACTGTGAAAGTTCCAAGAAAGCAGTGGCCAACCCAGCTCACCACGGCACCCCCAGGCCTCCCTCACTCAGTCTCTGACCCACCTTTTCGATGAATTGATGAACTGTAAGTTCTTTGAGGAAGCTAGTCAATACATGTTGAAAGGGTCACAACACCTAGAACAGCACTACCGGCTCTTGGACCCTTGCTTAATGAATATTCAAGCTAGATAGCACCTAGCACCTGGCTGCTCTCGGATAGAAATAAAAGGATTAACCATACCTCATTCTTTTAGAGGAAAAAGCAGGAAAGTCCCGTCACGAGAACCCAGTGGCTTATGCTTTTTTTTTTTTTTTCCCTTGACAAACACCTGACTCGGCCTTTGTAAACAGAACGCTGTTTCGGAAATTTCTATACACGCATAACCCTTCATTTTGCAACACACTCTTCCTTGGGGACGTTACATAGGAATCATTTAAAAGTGATGTCATTCTTTTTTCTCAAGAGGGTTGATGCTATTATCTGTTGAGAAAATGACACACACTTCTACACTCTTGGGAGCTGCAAACTATTTATAAATACATTGTCCCTATGTAGCAAATACACTGAACCTTGAAGAAGGAGGAAATCAAGTTTGTCCTCTTCTGAGGGGTCACTGAATCCTGGTCTGGGTTCATCGAGTGTGAGTACACAGAGGCGGAGTTTGGGCCAGATGAGTACAGACAAATTCTTCAACAACCACCCTGCGAATGAACAAAAAGGGCCTTACATGGGGGCACAAGGAAGAAAGGGGAAGATACGGATTCTCTTAATAGAAGCAAGGCTTTTTCATTCTTACCTGTTTATTCTTTCCCCAAAGGGAAATATGAGGCTATGTTTCACAGCTGATTCTTTCAACGTTTGAAGAATTCACTAATTAGATAAACACCTCTATTCAGAGTCAGCAGCTTTCGCAAAGAGGAAATAATGACATCTGGACGAGTGCTTCTGAAACCATCCGTAGTAAAAGATTCCCTAATCTCCTGAAGACTAATACTTTTGTAAATTACAACATAAATGCCAGAGCAATGCCAGATTGCTACAAAATTTTCAAAGTAATAATAATGAGTGTCTTTTTTTTTTTTTTTTTTTTTTGAGCAGCAACTGTGTACCAGGCACTGTATTCAACTCTTTCACACCGTGGGTCACCTTGAATCATCTTCGAAACAGTCCTATGTGGATAATCTCCAAGTTGCACCAATGTGGGCCCATGAAGCTTGCCCCATGCTAGAGAGCTAATGAGGGGCAGACAGTGATTTGAACTCAGACATTCTCTTAGTTATTCTGAAAAATAAAAATATACTTGTGTGGTAATTGCTACTGATGGCAGGGAATCTGTCGGCAGGAATTCGGTGGAGAGGCTTGTCCGCACCACCTTTACTCGCTCCCGACACAGCCGGCAAGGGACAGGGGAGGAAGACTCTTGGCGGAGGAGGCAGAGAAGAACAATCAGTGATGAGGAACTAGGTGAGGAAAAGAAGAAATTACACGTTAGGGAAAAGAAAAATTAAGACGAGAGGATTCCAGAAGAGCAAGGGAGAAGAAAATGTAGCCAGTAGGTGCCAAGAAGCAAAAGAGTGGACGAGGTATCGGAGAGGCAATCAGTGAGCAAGACCTGTTCAGGCAAGGCCACGAGGAGCAGCGCCTCCAAACTCGAGTTCCAGAAGTTTCTGGCGCTATTGTGCTGTCTGTCCTTCCTCTAAGAGCACAGGTTATTTTGAGGAGATGGACCCGGAAGTTCAGGGCACACTCACCCCTCCTCTGCCTCAGTCTTGCTCCATGCCCACTGGGCAGAGGCAAGTCTCAGAGAACCTCGGGCCTCCCGTGGGGTGACTCAAAAACACACCCCTTCTCCTCCTCCTGCAGGTTGCACAAGGTGGCTCAGATGTTCTTTTGAAAAGTTTCCAAAATCAACTGGGTCAGTAAGTGGGTTTCATTTAATGCTTTGACACACGCTAATATTGCCTTCATTAGATCTGAACTCATCCCTTCCTTCCAGAAGGCCATCTTCCACCAGCCCTGCACAGATGCAGCCCCTAAGCACACTTTCAGAGGCATCCCCCGCTCCTCAAACACTCCCGCGGTCTCTACCCCTCCAAAGGCAGGAGCCATCACTTCCTGAAGCCAGCTACCTCCTGACGACTCCAATAGGGCATATATACTGGATTGAAGCAAAAGCCATTCTCCAGTACCTTGTCCTGGGTCATAATTGTCCCTTTGGAGGACACACAAAACGTGCCTAAATCTTCTGCCATATATATATGTATACACACACAACTGGTTAAAAGCAAGGGCTTAAGAGCCAGCAGACTCACATTACTATCTTTGCTTTGCCACTTACTAGTTCTGTGACCTTGGCAAATTAATTAGCCTTTCTGAGCCTCTGTTTCTTCACTGGAAAACTGGGGACCCTATGACCCTCCCGGGGTTCCTGTGAGGATTTTTTTTATTGAGGTATAATTGACATAACATCATATTAGTGTGGTAGGTATACAATGTAATGATTCAATACTTGTATGTATTGCAAAATGATCACCACAATAAATCCAGTTAACATCCATCATAATACATGGTTACCAAATTATTTTTCTTGTGATCACTTCCCAAGATCCATTCTCTTAGCTACTCTCAAATATGCAATATATTATTATTATGAACTGTAGTCACCATGTTGTACATCGCATCCCATGATTTATTCATTTTATAACAAGAAATTTGTATCTTTTGACCCCCTTCACTCATTTTGCTCACCCTCTAGTGTCCACCTGAGGCAACCACCAATCTGCTCTTTATATTGAGCTGTGGTAAGGGGTTGTTTTACGTGTGTTTCGTTTTCTTTCCTTTCTTATTTTTTTTTTTTTTTAGATTCCACATTTAAATGAGATCATATAGTATTTATCTTTTCCTGTCTGATTCATTTCACTTAGCACAATGCCTTCAAGGTCCATCCATATTGTCATAAATGGCAAGATAATTCTTTTTTCTATATGTCTGAGTAACATTCCTGGGGGGGGGGTGTGGGTTTGTGCACGTGGGCGTGCCACACTTTGTTTATCCATTCATCCATCAGTGGACATCCTGTGAGGATTAAATGAGCGAATATATGTAAATCTCTTAGCCCAGTGACTGGCGCATAGTAAGTATTCACCAAATGGACTCAGTCTCCTCTGAGTCCTTTCTCTTTGCAAAATATCCCTAGTGCCTTCAACCATTCGTCATGTTGTGTGGTTTTCAGTCCCTGTCCCATCCCTTTACATGGGTCATCCAGCTTTTAAATGGGTGGTGTCCCGCTTAAACAACCTTTTGATTGGATTGTGTCCAAAACTAACTACACTCCTTAAAATGTGGTCCACACAGCAGAGTGGAGGGACCACACCTCCTTGTTTTGGATAGCAGCTTTTTTTAAGTCCCTCTTTGTGGCGCAAGACCTTTTCCATCAATACCATCCCATTAACACAAATGGCCACGTGCTGCTATTTTGCCTTGATTCATTACCTCCTTGATCTTTTTTTTATGGCATAAAAGAGGAACTTATGCTTATACCTCTTAAAAGGCACCTTTCTTTGTGCTTTGACCGTCATCGAACACCGAGGCCGATCTGAGCCGCCTCGGAAGACGTGAGGAATTGGGATAGAGTGAAGGGTTTCAGACAAGTGACCAGGCAAGAACACAGATGCAGGCTCCAGGCCCTGGGGCCCGCGGGTGCGGGGAAAAGGAGTGGCGTCCCCTTCTTGACACAGCCGAAGGCCGCGCCCTGGGACAGTGGGTCTCACCGAGACAAGTCACAAGTCGTCAGGGAGGCCACATTTACCGCGGGTCACAAAGGGCTCAGGAAGGGCTTGTTATGGGTGCGGTCAGTGGGGGAGGGGAATGACAGCAGGGAGGAGGTGCAGCCCCAGGTGCTGGCGGAGACGAAATCCTTGGGCTTTTCCAAAGGGGTCTCCCCCATAAAGCTGCAGCCTCGGCCGGCGGGCACCCCATTTTCCAGGTGGTCAGGGAAGACGCGACCGGCTGCTCCAAATGCCTTCAGATGGTACCCGCGGTGGCCCCAGTAGTTTGGAGGGGACCGACCACATTCCAACTACAGCTTTCAAAGCCCCTCGTGTTGACCTCAGTACTGCGGGAGCCAGGCTGAGTAAGAAGGCTTGACGAGGGTCCATCCAGGTTCACGTGTAACGAGGTACCTCGCCCACGCGCCAAGGGCAGCCCTGTCCCCACAAACTGCATGAAACACCCCATCCGCTCTATACCAGGAAGGCCAGAGGAACCAAAACAGAAACCAACTCCTTAAAAATAAATCTCGCCTGAGGCCAATTCCAAGGTTTCACCTTCACTGTGCAGATTGCTGCCCTGTTTCTTCTGACTTTAAGACCTCAGTCTGAAACGTGTGATCCATTTTCCACCAAAGAATTTCATTCTCCTGAAAAGTCATTCATCCTTTCTCTGTCTTGGTTTCATAACTTTCAAGTAGAAAAAAAAAAAAAAAAAGTAGCAACATCTCCCCCAGAAGATTAGAAAGGATAAAGAACATTTCAGGAAAAAGTAAGAAACGGAAATGTACCGGCATCCTGACGCCTGTCATGGTAACAGGAAGACCCATCATCCCAGAACCACAACCTGGCAGCTTAACGCTGGTAGTATTTCTAGATGAGACCAAGACTCTTCCCAATTTATAAACTAAGTTCATTCCCAGTCAACCTCAGAAGCCTCACAAGTGTTCCGCAAAAGTACTAGATTTACGATCCAAAGGCCTGGGCCTGTGAGCTACTTCCTAGCAGCGGAAAACGTTTGCAAACCATTTCACCTCCGCATCTCCACCTCTTCCTCTGCCACATGGGAAGCGATGTCTGCCTCACACTCTCGTTGTGAGGCTCCAGGAAGACCGAGCACCTTCACCAAGGAGCTGTCAACAGTTACATTATCATTATCAGAAATAAGTTCACTCGGGGGCACCTGGGTGGCTCAGCCAGTTAAGTGCCAGACTTCAGCTCAGGTCATGATCTCACAGTTCACGGGTTCGAGCCCCGCGTTGGGCTCTGTGCCGGCAGCTCGGAGCCTGGAGCCTGCTTCCGATGCTGTGTCTCCCTCTCTCTCTGCTCCTCCCCTGCTCGTGCTCTGTCTCTGTCTCTCTCAAAAATAAAGAAACATTATAAAAAAAAATTTTTTAAAGAAATAAGTTCATGCCCACCAAGAGCATCTTTACTTCTGAGCCGCACCAAACACCAATGCTACCTGATGCACCGAGCAGAAAGCACCTCCTACGTGTTTGCTAAGTTTATCAACCGATTTCCTACTTGCTTTCGAAAGCACGCTGGCTCCCTTCAACTTGAAAAGACAGCTGTCCAAGCTCTCTGTCTGAATCGCCCCCCAGTAACTGCTCCATTCAGTTTGTAGGGTCCTATAGAAAGCACGAGGGTCTTTTCCACTTTGCAAAAATTGTGGTGAAATACACAAAACATAAAATGTAAATTGTAGGCATCTCCATGTGTACAGTTTAGCATCATTAAACGCATTCACGCTGTTGTTCAACCATCACTATTATTCATCCACAGAATTCTTCTCACCTTGCAAAACGGAAACTCTGTCCCCATTAAATACTAACTCCCCATTCCGCCCTCCCCAGACCCTGGCCACCGCTTCCATCTTCTGTCTCTATGCGTTCGAATATTCTAGGTCCCTCCTATAAGTGAGATCGTACAGTATTTGTCCTTCCGAGACTGGCTTATTTCACATAGCGTAATGCCCTCAAAGTTCCCCCGTGTTGTAGCATTTCCTTCCTTCCGAAGGCTGGATCACAGTTCATCGGACGTGTATGGCGCGTTTGGCTTAACCATGGATCAGTGCACACCTCGGTTGCTTCCACGTTGCAGCTGTTGCGACCAACGCGGCGATGAACGCGGGGGTACAAGTACTTCTTTGAGGCCCAGCTTTCGGTTCTTTCGGGTGTGTATCCAGGAGCGGAATGACTGGATCAGAAGATGATGCGGTTTTTAACTTTTCTGAGGAACTGCCGTCCGTTTTCCACAGCGGCCGCACCCTCTTACATTCCCGCCAGGAGTGCACAGGGGTTCCGGTTATCCCATGTGCTTCTCAGCACTCCTTGCTTTCTGTGGGTGTTGTTTTTTGTTTTTTGTAGTAGCCATCCCCATGGGGGTGAGGTGCTATCTCATTGTAGTTTTGGTTTGCATTTCCCCGATTAGTGATGCTGAACACCTTTTCATGTGCTTACTTCATTTGTACATCTTCTTTGGAGAAACATCTATTCAAGTCCTTTGCCCATTTTTGAATCAGGTTGCTTTTTTTTTTTTAATTGTTGACTTTTTAAGGAAAAAAATTGTTTTTAGCGTTTATTTTTGAGACAGAGACAGAGTGTGAGCAGGGGAGGGGCAGAGAGAGAGGGAGGCCCAGAATCCGAAGCAGGCTCCAGGCTCTGAGCTGTCAGCAGAGCCCATCGTGGGGCTTGAACTCACAAACCATGAGATCATGACCTGAGCTGAAGTGTCGGCCGCTCAACCGACTGAGCCATCCAGCTGCCCCTGTGGAATATCTATATCTATATATGCATATGCATACATATTCACATATATTCATATATGTGAATATGTATGCATATGTATATATGTATATATATACATAATATATATGTATTATTTGCAGAATTATTATCTGTTCTAATAGTTCATGTGTGTTGTGTGAGTGTGTGGAATCCTTAGGGTTTTCTCATATAAGATCTCATCATCTGCAAACAGAGATAACTTCACTTCTTCCTTTACAATCTTGATACCTTTAATTTCTTTTTCTTTGCTAATTGCTCTGTCCTGAACTTTCAGTGCTATATTGAGCAGAAGTGGTGAAAGTGGGCATCTTTGCCTAGTTCCTGATCTTAGAGGAAATGCTCTCAGTCTTTCACCATTGAGTAGGATGTTTGCTATGGGTTTTTCATATATGACTTCTAATATGTTGAAGTAGATTCTTCATAGCCTAGTTTGTTGTGTGGTTGTTTTTCATTTTTTGGTTTTTTTGGGGTTTTTTTTTTATCATGAAAGGGTGTTGCATTTGCCAAATGATTTTTCTGCACCAACTGAGATGGTCATGTGGGTTTTTTCCTTCCTTCTCTTGGGGTGGTGCATTACACTGATTAACTTGAATATGTTGAAACATCCTCGCATTCCAGGAATTAATCCCACTTGGTCAATGTTGTATAAACCTTTTAATATGCTGCTGAATTCTGTTTGCTAGTATTTTGTTGAGGATTTTTGCATCCATGTTCATAAGAGATGTTGGTCTATGGTTTTCCTTTCTTGTAGGGTCTTTGTTTGGCTTTGGGATCAGAGTACTGTTGGCCTCATAGAATGAGTTAGGAAGTGCTTCCTCCTCTTCAATTTTTTGGAAAATTTTGAGAAAGCTTAGTACTAGTCCTCCTTTAAATGTTTGGTGGAATTCACCAGAAAATCCGTCAGGCTCAGGGCTTTCTTTGTTGGTTTTTGATTACTGTTTCAATCTCTTTAATGTTTCGGTTTAATCAGATTTTCTTTCTTCATGATTTGGTCTTAGTGGTTTCTAGGAGTTTCTCCATCTCATCTAGGTTACCCAACTTATACACTGTTCATCGTGCTCTCTCAAAATCCTTTTTATTTCTGTTGATTTGGGAGTAATGACCCACTTTCATTTCTTATTTTAGTAATTTTAGTGTTCTCTCTTTTTTCTTTGTCAAGGTAGCTAAAGATTTGTCAATTTTAGAGATCTTTTAAAATACTCGACTTCTGTTTTCACTGATTTTCTCCATTGCTTTTCTATTTTCTATTTTGCTTGTCTCTCCTCTACCCTTTATTTCCTTCCATGTGCTAGCTTTGGGTTTAGTTTGTTCTTCTTTTTCTAGTTCCTGCGCCAGGCCCTTTTGTGCACAGCTCCCACAAAGCCTGCTATTCCTCCACAGCATGCTGTTCCTTTTGCCTTTCCTGCACATCTTTTCCAGCATGGTTTTCCCAGCCCTACTTTATCCTGACTGGCCAACCAAGAGATTATAGATTCTTAGAAAATACGCAACCAAAGAAAAGAAAGAGCAGCTGCGAAGGAACAGTTCAGCAGATTAATCTAAAACTTCTGCTTACAACACACAAATTTCACCAGAGGATTCAGTTAATACACTCTAGATGCGTCTATTAGTTGAATATAATCATTCGTGTAAGAATCGTGTAATTCTTAAAGTATTCATGAAATTGTATGCTGCAGTAATAAGGCCAGGAGTCAAGTCCAATTTATTTGCCTTATCGTCACTAGGATTACAAAGCAAACTCCCACAGGAGATGGAATCTCAAATTATTAGATTTAACTCTCTGCCAGAAAGTAAAAACATTCTTTAAAATGTGTATTATGTTGATAAATAAATGTTATCACCCCAGTGTTCTGGTTTAAAATTTTTGATACTTTAAATCTGGGCAACATCATATCCCTGAACGTTTTATTCACTCCAGTAGTTCCAAAAAGCTCTACTTCTACTGACTCGACTTGCTCTGATATCTCTGCTGCCCTCTCTTCTGACCCCAAAATTTTCTGTAATTAAGTAAAGTACTGACACTAAAGTTATGTACAGCTCATGCAACTGCTCAGAGAATTTCCACAACGCACATTCCCAAGGCCTGCAAAGCCCGCAGGGGACCGACGGATCTCTATTTTTTTTTTTTAATGCAAAAAAGAAATTGATAACTGTACGTTTATATTTTTCTCCCAATTGCAAGAACTTTATAGAAATTATCTCACAGATTCTCATAACCTTGCAAGAATTGAAAAAGAAAACAGATGCTTAGGAAACTGAAGAACAATCACCTAGCAAAACAGGAGCATGTGGTTATTGGATCATAAACCTGGGCCGTCTGGTTTGATGGGGAATCATGAGGACTGACACTTCGCAGCCTGAGACAGGTCAAGTGCTAAATTCAGAAGCAGAAACTCCATTATCTATTCCTTCCTTTCTGCAGTGTAACCTGTGCTGGGAATACTCACCAGAGATGATGAGAAGTTAACGACTCAGACCCGCTGAGCTGGGATCTGCAGTGAGAGAGGTGGGGGATGTGGAGTCAAGGGCAGAAGAAGATCAACACTACGACTCTTCACGCTGGTTCGAAAACCTCAAGATGAGAGTTTATTCAAGACAGTCATCTCATATATAAATTGCTAAGATTCTGGCTCTGTCTTAAGAAATCCTCAAGAAATATTAAAACACCAACAATAATGCTATGTAGCAAATACAGACACTGCCACTTGCTAAGTAGCCCCAAAGTGTTTGGGGAGCAGTGGGGAGGGCTCCAAGGTGACTGATAGTAATGTTTCTGAAGGCATTCGGCTCCTAAATGCTCTTGGGAAAATACTGGTCTGGGGTAGAATTTCAGTACATGACGCTACCTGTAAACTTTGGACTTAATCAAGGTAGGGCAGTTTTTAAAAACAGAAATGCCCTAAAATCACGGAATCAAACCCCGTTGCCAAGAAATTCAGCAGAAACTGACACACATGTAGGCTTTCACAACAAAACAGAGCCCTGCTCCTAAGTGTCCAAAGGACACTCGCCTCCACCAGGTGTCTGATTACATCTCTTAAAAAAGTGTGCACAGAACATTTACGACTGTGCCAGAAACTATTTAAATTACTATGTTTTTTATTTACTCACTACTGTCTTCATATGAAGTAAATTGTGTCTCATTTTTCAATTAATACTTTGTAATTCAGAACAGGCTGTCAACTCCTCCAGTGGACAGAGATTGGCATAGAGCTCAGCACAATCAATTCTTGGGGTGGAGAAAGTTCTCATCTCCCTCAACATCCAGCCTACGGTCTTGTATGAGCAGAATTATAATAAATAGTAGTTGAATTAATTTACAAAAATAATATAAATACTTTCACAGAGGAAGTAAAATACTATGCATTGCCAATTAGTTTAAGTAGTAACGAACGGTACTGTCTGTACTAGTAATTTTAAATCAAAAGAAAAAATAAGGGTTTTTTACCCATCTTAAACTTGGGTGCTTTAAGAAGAGCTCTCACATGATCACACACAAGATCACTCTGGGCTGCCACCTCCAGCAAGGAGATAAATACTCAACAAATATTTGTTGAACTTCCATTAACATCTGCAAAGTGCAGATTTAGGCAGATTCCATACAGGTCTCAGAAAAGTAATTCCGGCCCTGACTACTAGGGGGCACCCTAAGCAAGCACATCTGAGTGGTTCGTAGAGAGGAAAAGAGGACCGAGTGGCGCCTCTCCAGCACCCCCGTGTGAAGCATTCCTAGCTCAGAGAGCCACTGTGCAGTCAGGTGTCTGTCCACGGTACACCTTTCCTGCAAGAAAGGTTACTAGCACATGGAAACAGGACCTGCCAGTCGAAAATCCAGCTCGAATCAGTTTGGCGTATGTGCATATGTCCATACACATCGACATTTCCCCCTGAAATTATCCCGAATACCATCTTTCCTGAAACTAAATGAGAAGCAAACAATCTTTACAATAAAAAAGTAAGCCACATGGTTAAGATCTTAGTTGTCGACCTGAAAATACACAATATGACAGGTAAGGTAGACAAACTAGTGTTTTCTTAATTTTGCTAGTCTTTATACGCTATCATTTTTAATGTTTTTATTGTAGTAAACCATACATAACATAAAATTTACAATTTTAACCATTTTTAATTATACAGTTCTGTGGGACCAAGAACATTGTTTGCTCTGCAACCGTCACCACTGTCTGTCTGCAGAACGTTTTCATCTTCTCAAACTGCAACTCTGTTTCCCCTAAACACGAACTCCCCATTCTCTTTTCCCCCAGTGCCTGGCAACCAACAATCGACGTTCTGTTTCTATGATTCTGACTCCTCTAGGCATCTGATACAAGTAGAGTCATACAGTATTTGTCTTTTATTTTTGTGACTGGTTTATTTCACTTACAAACTCCCAGGTATCCGATAAACCAGTCTCAGGGATGAAAAGTACAGCATAAACTATTACAGTCGATAAGACTGCAATACCTTGGTATGCTGGCAGATGGTAACTACATTTACTGCTGTGACCATTTCACAGTGTACATAATTGTCAAATCACTATGTTTTATACCTGAAACTAATATTAATACTGTATGTCAACCATAGTTCAATGAAAGATAAAAAATAGGGGCACCTGGGTGGCTCAGTGGGTCAAGCTTCCCACTCTTGATTTCAGCTTCGGTCATGATCCCCTGGTTGGTAAGATCAAGGCCGCACAGGGACTCTGCTGCTCCCCCCCCCCCCCCCCCCCTGCTTAGGATTCCCTCTCTCCTCCGTCTCAGCCCCTCCCCCGCTCGTGCGCTCTCAATCTATCTCAATATGGATAAACTCTATCAATTAATTAACTAATTAAACAGAAAATTATTTGAAGACCTGGTAGAGCAGTATTTTTCAATTAAAAAAAAAACAAACTAAGTCTACATGACCATCACCTGCTACATACATAGACCTTCACGTTCTACAAGGGAGAAGATATTTTAAGATGTGATTTCAGAAGCTTAGGGTTTTTTCTTCCCTAGGATATAACCTTCAGTTCAGATCTCTCCAGGGAAAGAAGATGGCTAATCAGAGCAGATCCGGACTCCAATAAAGCAGCGATCGTAAGCTGCTTCGTGGAAATTTGAAAACAATCAGAGACTCTGATTTTGCCACATTCCCGCAATAAGTCCATCACTCGTAAAGGGAATTCCGAGATCATTTTCAGCCTCTAGAAGGGTCAACAAAATTCAGTCAACTAATATTTATTAAATATCCTGTCCAGGCCAGGTCCCGTGCTAAACCCTGGGGATGCAAAAGCGAATCCTGAGAAGCGGAGAGAACACTTAAACTGAGACAATCATAGACAAGGACGGGCTTCCTTTCTTGCTCAGTGGGCTTTCGTGGTAGGCTTTCAAATGTGCGCGATACCAACCGTGGGGAGGAAAGAAGATACTAAAACCTTCACCCCAGTCTGGGCAAGCAGGCTAGGCCTCGCCCTGGCATCTGGTCACGAGGACCGGCGGGAATGAGTGACCTAGGGGGACACCTTCCCTGTCCCCCAGGCAGGGCCAAGTCTCAAGTGCATCGGAACAAGTGCTTTAAAAATAAGTAATAAATAAATAAGAATCCCTATGGCCGCCGGCTAAATTAAGTGTGTTTGATGGGAACCAGGCTCGCGGCCACTATTTATAGCTCCTCGGCTCCCTTTCCGGGACGCGCTCCAGCCTGCGCCTGGGCACGGCCCCCGACAGCATCCACGCCGCGGCTCTGGCTTTTCTGTGGCCGATGTGGCCAGCTTAACTGGGAACCCCATGCGCAGTGGCCCCGTCCCGTGCCAGCCATCTGGAACCTGCGTCCCCGGGCGGCGGGACGCGGGCGGGGCCGCGGCGCCCCAACGCCCACGCGCCCCACGGCTCAGCAGCGCCCCCAGAGCCGCGGGTCGGCCCCGCGAGGGCAGGCGCACGTGCGCGCGAGGGGTGCCCCAGGGGCGGCCGAGGCGGAACCCGGGCGCCCTTCGATCCCGCTTCCGCCCCTCGCGCGCGCGCCGAGAACTTTCAGTGGAGAACAGACCCGAGGCCCGCGGGAGCCCCGCGGCGGGAAAAAGCCCCGGGGCCCACATCCCGAGTGGGAGGGCGCTCTCGTGGGTGGGGGCGCGGGATGCAGGTGCGGTGGGAATGCGGGGCCGGTGCAGGGTGACGGGGGCAGGTGCGGTGGGAATGCGGGCCCGGTGCAGGGTGACAGGTGCGGGTGGGAATGCGGGCCCGGTGCGGGGTGACGGGGGCAGGTGCGGTGGGAATGCGGGGCCGGTGCGGGGTAACGGGGGCAGGTGCAGGTGGGAATACGGGGCCGGTGCGGGGTGACGGGGGCAGGTGCAGGTGGGAATGCGGGCCCGGTGCGGGGTGACAGGGGCAGGTGCGGGTGGGAATGCGGACACTGTGGCGTAGCGCGGGGTACAGGCGCGGTGTGGCGGCACGCGTGGTGCGGGGGCAAGTGCCGACCGACGGCGCACGAGAGGCGGTGCGGGGCGGGGAGCGGCTGCTCGCGGGGGCGCG
>NW_026057576.1:1000019-1074161 GCF_023721935.1 Panthera uncia | reverse complement strand
GCGGCCGGGGCTGCGGCGTGGGGGCGCCGAGCGCGGGGCGCGCTGGGGCCGCGGGGATGGCCGCCGGGGCGGGGAGGCCGGGCCCTGTCGCGGGGCGCACGCGTGAAGTTGCACCGCACGTGTAAGAGAAGATTCTCCTTTTCAGAGCGGCCGGGAGCCCTGCTCGAGAGGGAGCGCACCCGGGTCGCCGCCGCGGCACAGCGGGGTAAGCGCGGGGCCGCGCCGGGGCGGAAGGACGGGCGGGACGCCGGCGCCCCCGACCGCCCCGACCTGCCCGGGCGGGCCGGGGCGGAGCGGCCGGAGCGCGAGCCCCGCCGCTCGTGTGCGGCCCCCGGCCTCTCCGGATCCCCGGGGGGGATGTCCGGGGAGTTGTGGGAGTGACCGGGGCAGAGACGGGGGCTCGGGAAACTTCGGGAATAGTCGGCGTCCCCGCGCGCCCCGAGATGTCTGCGCAGCGCCGGCGCACGGCCGAAGGCCGGCCGGCGGGTGCTTCTCGGCGGCGTTTTCCGCCTCGGGCGAGCAGGCGCGGCTCTGGGGCCTCAGACCTGCGGGGTGCCGAGGCCGCTGCGGGCGCTCGAGCCGCGTCCGCGGACGCAGGGCGCGGGGCTGGGGTGCGGCTGGCGGCCGGGTGCCGCTGTGCAGGGGCGTCGGCGTCTTGTAGGGACGGCGTTGGCTCGCCTACTTCCTCCAAGAAACTTTTCGGGAGTCTTTTTTTTTTTTTTTTTTTCCCCCTAAGAAGTGCTTTAATCGTAAGTGCCAGGGCCTGGGATCTCATTTCTTGGCCCCTCTGCCTGGGATGGTGCGCTTAAGGGGAAAGAACTCACGGAAGAGCGGGGAAACCCTTCTCTGCCTTCTGTAGTAACCCCTTCCCGAAGGTGCTTCTGACAGTGAGTCGCAGTGTGGACGCCCTAGTGAACAGAATCCACCCAGGTTTCTCGGCTCAGGAACATGTGTGACCGAGACTCCAGGGACAAGTGGAGTCCTCCAGTGTTTGTTTTGCCAAGAGAGCGTCAAAATATGTCATTTAAGAATGGCCGTGTGAAAACAGCTGAGACGGGAATTATGCCTCGGTTGGTATTACTCAGGAATTCAAATTGGTGGTTTATGATACGCGCATCGCTTCACCGAGGGCCCGTCGATGTGCTGTGAAATGTGCTGCAAAACAAACATTGAAAGATTACAGAGGGAAAGGGGGGCTTTGTTTTCCAACGGTCGGTGTGTTCAAAGTAAACGACAGCTAACTTGGCACATATTCCGCTGGTGCAGCAGTTTGATTCATGTCGAGATAAGCATCCGGGGAGGGCAGTGCACGTGCTCCTGTAGCATAAAGTAATTCAGGAAAATTTTACTACTGTAACAAATTAGACGGTGCTATTTATATTGACCAGCTTAAAGCCACCTCGAAATAATGAAATGTAACAAAATGTCACCGTTTGCCAATAAGAAAAAGAATTTGGCGGGCTCTTGGGTGGCCCAGTGAATTAATTGCCGGACTTCAGGGACTTCAGCTCGGGTCCTGATCTCACAGCTCCTGGGTTCCAGCCCCGTGTCGGGCTCTGTGCTGACAGCTCAGGGCCTGGAGCCTGCTTGGGATTCTGTGGCTCCCTCTCTCTCTGCCCCTCCCCCGCCCATGGGCACGCTCTTTCTCCCTCTTCTCTCTCCCTCTCTTTCTCAAAAATAAACTTAATTTTTTTTTTATTTTTGACAGTTTCCTTGAATGTTACTTAAATTTTAAGTTGTGTTCATTTCCTTAACAAAAACAACTTTTACATACACACTTGAAACTTTATGTGTATGTATCACTACCATTTTGGCCTCATGTATGTAAAGAATTTAAACTATAATTAGTCTTCCAGATGCTACCATTGCTTGAACATGCACCTAACACAGTAAATAGGATAGATTAGGTTTTTAGGATTTTACCTCAGTATCACATGTAAATGCATGAACAAACACTTGGTTTTTGTAAGGTGCTAAAATATTGTCAGAACGTTCTAGACAGCGGAACGGCCCTTGAGAGGTATTTCGCCCTGTGCAGATAGCATGACTCTCAGGATCTGTGTATTAAGAAACTCAGCCAAACCCAAGGATTGGGGAGTCTCTCCCCGCTCCGATGTGGTGTGGCCGTCACCAGCACTGTGTGACGCTTGTCACACCATATTTCGATTAGTTTTGTCACAAGTCTGTCTCACCCACAGACTGTGAATGAACCGCCTGAGGGTGAGGCCGTGTCTTACTTAGCACACTGCACACACACGACAGGCGTTTGCTAAATGTTT
The DNA here is from genome assembly GCF_023721935.1 of Panthera uncia. Lineage (NCBI taxonomy): Eukaryota > Metazoa > Chordata > Mammalia > Carnivora > Felidae > Panthera > Panthera uncia. The sequence goes on along the minus strand of NW_026057576.1, from coordinate 1,071,882 downwards.
GCCAAATAGAAGACAGAAAAAAGTCCAACGCGTGTGGCCCTAAACAGCATGCGTGGGTCTCTAAAAACACTATGTTTTTGCCATTTCCGTATAATGCGTAAAAGGAATAAAATAGAGATAAAGTTCAATCTGAATTTTCGTTCTTACAGTGGCGGGAAATTCTTCATCATAATAACTGGGTTACTATTCGTCCTCTGGTGCTTTTTTAAAATCTCGCATCTTCAAAAGTATGACTTCATAATGGTTAATGTGAGCAGTTCCTGCACTCTGACGTTTCTTTAATTTGAGGAATTAGTGGTCTGCTCTAAACTTAGAGTTAACAAACTAATGATACTAAAATGTAAAAATCACTTAATTTTTTTCATTCACGACACCTGATTATCTCCATGAACTAACACTCATTTTATTCATGAACCTCCATTTTGTATTAGCTTTAAAATGAATCTTTTATCCTAGAACATACATGAGATTTTCGTGTTATATCCTAATAAAAGTAGGTTTGAATAAAAGGGAAATTACATTTATACTATGGAAATTATTATTGGAAAAATAGAAACCATTGTGACAGATGGCATCTGTGCCAGTAATATAAATGTAACCATAGAATACCATGAGTATAAGGCCGAGAGGTTTCGTTCACTAAGCAAGAGTAAAGACAGTTATCTGAATTTGCTTCAAAACGACAATTTCAGGGGTGTCTGGGTGGCTCAGTCCGTTGAGCCTCCAACTTCAGCTCAGGTCATGATCTCACGGCTCGTGAGCTCAAGCCCCGCATCGGGCTCTGTGCTGATGGCTCGGAGCCTGGAGCCTGCTTCAGAGTCTGTGTCTCCCTCTCTCTCTGCCCCTCCCCTGTTCATGCTCTCTCTCAAAAAAAAAAAAAAAAAAAAAAAAAAAACCACTAAAAATTTACAGGGTACCTGGGTGGCTCAGTCAGATAAGCGTCTGACTTCAGCTCAGGTCATGATCTCACAGTTTGTGAGTTCAAGCCCTGAGTCAGGCTCTCTGCTGACAGCTCAGAGCCTGGACCCCACTTCAGATTCTGTGTCTCCCTCTCTCTCTGCCCCTCCCCTGCTCATGCTCTCTCTCAAAAATAAAAAAAAAAAACATTAAAAATTTACAGGGTACCTGGGTGGCTCAGTCAGATAAGCGTCTGACTTCAGCTCAGGTCACGATCTCACGGTTTGTGAGTTTGAGCCCCGTGTCGGGCTCTGTGCTAGCAGCTGGGAGCCTGGAGCCTGCTTTGGATTCTGTGTCCTCCTCTCTCTCCGCCCCACCCCTGCTTGTGCTCTGCCTCTCTCTGTCTGTCAAAAATAAATAAACATTAAGACATTTTTAAATGACAATTCCAATTTATATGATGGAGTAACGGGACTGTTAGCATGTTAATAATATTTAGCCCAAATTTTAGCCACTTTGGACTGGGAGAAAAGAGCAAAGGCAGCTGTAGTCAGCTGAACAGTCTGCCTGGTGCATAACCCCGTGAAGTCACGCGGAAGGGGAAGGTGGGCCGGACCCAGAGGCAGAAGTCAGGAGTTTTCGTGCCGGCTTCAGCGGGCTGTGTCGCCCTCGGCAAATCACGGTACCCTCTCGGGGCCGCATTTCCCAGTTTGTGAAGTGAAGAGAATAGATAAACCAGACGGCTTCCCAGGTTCTTCTGGCTCCAAAATGCCGTGATTCCGTATCTCCTCAGTGGATGAGTAAGACTCCTGAAGGATGTCGCTTGGATTTATTTAGGGAGACTACCTTTTACTTGACCAGATTCTAGGAAGTCAGTACTTGGCATAGTGTCCAGAGTGCCCCATCTTGTGTTTTAGGACAAGAGCCTGCTCAGAGCACTCGCGAAAGCACCCCTGTAATTTTCTTTTTCTTTTTTGAATTTCCATCCAAGTTAGCTAGCATAGAGTGCAACAGTGATTTCAGGGGTAGATTCCTTAGTGCCCCTCCCCCATTTAGCCCATGCCCCCCTCCCACAACCCCTCCAGAGACCCTCTGTTCTCCATATTTTGGAATTTTCTTTATTGTCATTCACCTGCGCCCCAAGCCACCCTTCAGGAGGTATTGGTAAATTTAGCTTTATTTCAAGAGCAGGACTTTTGTTTTCATTATTCACTAATTAAAAGTTGAGTACTGATGAGGAAATACATTAAAATTGACCCTAAATGACACCAAAATGTGTACATAAAATATTTAAATAAGCAAAATTTCAAATGGTATTATTCTTAGGTCTGTCACCGAAGTGATGTTTAAAACTTTTAATGCCATCTACTAATCGGCAGGAGACACTGGAGGCCTGCACAGGGTGATGGAACAGGGCAGACATTTGGAGGGTTTAAAAAGGAAGCCAGGAAGGCATGAATAGTGCTGGAAGACAGTCGCGTTTCTAATTATGCTCCAGACTTTGTACATTTTTCTGTCAATTGAACTGAAGCTCAACCAGCTGTTAATTTTCTAGCTTAATATTAGAACTCTAATTGTGGAAATGGTGACTTAATACTGGTTTCTGGTAGGAATATTTATTTTATTCACAGTATTTAAAGAAGAAATACTGTGGATAAAAAGTTAAGGGTATTTTTAGTGTTGTCATTCTTGAATATAAAATTCTCCAACATAAAATTCTTGAATATAGGGGCGCCTCGGTGGCTCAGTTGGTTGAACGCCCGACTTCAGCTCAGGTCATGATCTCACAGCTCGTGAGTTCAAGCCCTTTGTAGGCCTCTGTGCTGACAGCTCGGAACCTGGAGCCTGCTTCCGATTCTGTGTCTCCCCCTCTCTTTGTCCCTCCCATGCTCATGCTCTGTCTCTCAATAATAAATAAACGTTAAAAAAAATATTGAATATAAAATTTGAAGACATTTGTTTTTAAACTAATAACAGTTGTTTAAGTTGCTCCCAACTTAAAATCAGCTCTCGCTCAGCTTTTAAATTACAGAACGTCAAAAACAAAAGAAAAACTGAGTTTTTCACTTGACTAAGAATGAAAAGTATTGACCATATTTACCTTAGCCAAGTAAAGACTTTAGAGCATGTGACTTTTCAGGTGTTTATAAACAATTTAAATCCCTCCCCAAAGCAATTAAAATCCCCGCATGCAAGAGAAATATAGAGATAATAATAATAATACATGGATGGCAGGTGTTTTCCATACATTCTTATTTAATAAATAAAATAAATAAAAGTATAATTTAAGGGGTGCCCGGCTGGCTCAGTCAGTGGCACATGTGACTCTTGGTCTTGGAGTTGTAAGTTCGGGCCCCATGTTGCATGTAGAGATTACTTGAAAAATAAAATCTTTAAAAAAAAAGTATAATTATATTAAAAAATAATTTTTGAAATGTTTAAAGAGAGAGAGAGAGCACATGGGCATGTGCGGTGGGGGGCAGGGGTGGCAGAGAGAGGGGGACAAAGGATCTGAAGTGGGCTTTGTGCTGACAGCACAGAGCCTGACGCAGGGCTTAAACTCATGAACTGCGCGATCACGACCTGAGCCAAAGTCAGATGCTTAACTGACTGAGCTACCCAGGCGCCCCTGAAGTATAATTTCAAAACAATTTCATGTTTCTAGACATTTATTCTCTGACAACAAAAATATATAATTCTAGCGGTGCTTTAAAGTTATTGATAAAGAAGTTGGAAAATCAGTGTTTTACGATTTCATTAAATCAGTCTGTACGATAGTGATGTCTCCTGCCAGAGCATTAGATTAGTGAAAAATTAAGTAATAGAGCCCATGCACATTTTCCATTTAAAATAAGGAATCCCCTGGAACTGTACGGTAATAAATAATTTTACACTAAGATAGAGGATACCCTTAAATTATATATGTGTATTTTATACTAATACTAGCAAATCCCAAAATCTACATTCCCTACTTAAAAGATCCATAGGAGATCTTTGGAGATTTGCTCTGTATACTGTAAATACAGCATATGTGATAAGACATTGGAAAAAATAACAAAAATAAACTCTCATTCTTTTTCAAGCATATCATAATTCTGTAAAAAAAACTTCTAGCAAGACTTATACTTTAAAAACTTCCAATAAACAATATTTGGAACCAAACAAGGGATCTAAGTACGGATACCATACAGTTTCAAAATCATAAAAAAATGCCATGGATAATTTTATGCCAGTAAATTTGAAGCTTAGATGAAATGGAAAATTTTCTAAAAGATACAAGCTATCAAAATTGACTTAAGAGTAATAGCAGCCCTATTTATGTCGATAACAGTTAATGAAGCTGAATTTGTAATCTAGGCTTCCTCCTGACCCCCTTAAAAAAAGACATTAATTCCAGATTCTTCTATAGGACATTCTTATACAAGCTTATTCAGGGAAATGTTTAGTTTTTCAGGCTAAAATAATGTTCTTACCCAAATCCAATGGTAGTACCAAAAAAATGAGACCAATCTTAGGTATGAACAAATAATCCAAAATAAAGTAGCAGATTGAATGTGATAGTATATTAAAAATAAAATGAGTAATACGGTGCTTCACCATCTAAAAAATTCACAACAGTGGGGAAAAAAGTACCAAATCCAATTTAGTAAATTCATGATTCAGAAACTCATTCATGATTTTCATGATTTAGAAAAAAAAAACCAACAAACTTAACAAAGATTACAAGGAAACTTCCTTAGCCTGATAAAAGTTGAAACATCATACTCAGTGCTAAAACCTAAGAAGCATTCATGTTTAAGACAAAATATATGGTGAAAAAATATGGTGAAAAGATGTCACCATCATCACATTGTGCTAGGAGTGCTGGTCAGTACAAGAAAACAAGACAAGAAAAAGAAATAACGGGAATTAGAATTAGGGGAGGAAGAAACAAATCTATCCTTAATAGCAGATGAAATCGTTATATGTATATGTTACATAGAAAATCCAAAGGAGTCTCGTAACTATTTGAACTAGTAAGAGCTTTCTAACAAGTTTCTGGATATGAGATCAGTTTATAAAAACAATGTTCCAGGGGCGCCTGGGGGGGCTGAGTTGGTTTAGCATCCAACTTCTGCTCAGGTCATGATCGCGCGGTTTGTGAGTTCGAGCCCCGTGTCAGGCTCTGTGCTGACAGCTCAGAGCCTGGAGCCTGTTTCAGATTCTGTGTCTCTCTTTCTGCCCCTCCCCTGCTCATGCTCACTCTCTCTCTATCTCTCAAAAATAAACCTTAAAAAAATTAAGGGGCACCTAGGTGAGTTCGAGCCCCGCATCAGCCTCTGCTGACAGCTCAGAGCCTGGAGCCTGCTTCTGATTCTGTATCTCCCTGTCTCGCTGCCCCTCCCCTGCTCATTCTGTCTGTCTGTTGCTCTCTCTTTCTCTCTCTCAAATAAATAAACATTAAAGAATTAAAAAAAAAACTATTTGGAACAACAAATCGAACAAGTATAAATTAGGGATAAAGCTAACAAAAGACATGTAAGACCTTTAGCTCCAGTGTCCTAACACATGTTGAAGGGCATGAAGAAGGTCTGTGCGGTGGATCAGTTGTGCTTTATTGGCGGAGAAACTAGTTCACAAAGAGCTAAATTTGATGCCACCATAAATGTCATTTTTCCCAACGAAATCACGTTTCAGATTTTTGTGGACCTTGACAAGCTAAATTTCATAGGGAAGAACGAAAAAGCCAACTTTGTGAAGAACAAAGTTGAGGACTCGTCCTACCAGACAGTCACGTGTATGTAGGACTGTTGCCATTGGTGCCCTGCTGGTTGGTGTGACCAGTTGTTCTCTTCTGGAGATGGAAAACAAGTCACACGTTACTCAGTCTGAAACTTCAGGGGTTCGGTTTCTTCCTCTGTTATGCTTGTCTGTGTGGCTGAACTTCTCCCGTTGCTGTGACACTGAATTGTAAGTGGCACCGAGCCAGCTTTTAAAAGCCTAGTCCCCATCTTGCTCTTTAGTCTTAGGAGCTCAGACAACACTAAATGTTGGAGGTGAGGCTATAGTGTAAAAGAAGAAGGGGTCTTTTGTTATTTTGGTGAACTTATTTTGAATTCTGTTTCCTTTTTGAAGAGACGAGAATTATGGAAAACTGTGGTAAGTACTTAATAACGTAGGGTACGGTCCCCATGGCATCTGGAAATTACTATTTTAAATGTGAAAGCTTGAAATAGGCAGGTAAGGTTTAAAGCTAATGGAAAACAGTTTTTCCACCTGCTAAAAAGATAATTAGATAAGCCACTTTTCATTGTATCATATCCGTGACTGGTTCAGCCTTCCGTGTTCTTTTAAATTTGTGCCAACTCAGGGCTGGCAAAAATTGGCTTTTGGGCCACACTGCCGCATACCAAACCTTAGCAGATATTACTAACCGAACATAGAACTCTTTCCGGCTAAGCCTGTATGTGACCCTCTTGGTCCTACTCAACAATGTTCCAGGCGGTCACAGGTAACACAAAATTAATTTGTCTAGCCATGCTTCATGTTTCGTTACCTCTAACTTAAAAACCAAGTACCAATATTTTTAGTGTCAATGTATTGTTACAAAAGGGAATCAAGTAAAAATACAAATGACACCTTTTGGGTGTTAATCTCCCAGAGTGCTAACTAAAAGTTGCATTTCCTAATAAGCAGCTATTCTGTAAGCTTGTCCTTCCGTACTCAACCTCCAAATGCTGGAGCACCCCACGGCTTGGTCTTCAGCCCCCTGTCCTTCTCCCCTGCCCTCAGACGATCTCAGTCCAGTCTTGGGGTTTGGTGATGACTCCCCAATGTTTATCTCTGGCCTCGACACTTGTATGTCTGATAGATGTCTCACATTTACCGTCTCCAAAACAGGACTCCTGATTTCCATGCCTTTCCCAAACCTGTACCTCCTCTGGTCTCCCCATCCTTCCTCCTGTTCGGGGTGGAAACCTTGGCCTCTCCTCGGCACGACCCGATCCTTGACCCATCAGCACATCATGCTGGACCGACCTTCAGAGTCTGTGCAAACTCAGCCGTTTGTCACCACTGTCACGTTTCTGGATCATAGCACAGCCTCCTCACTGGACCCTCCGCGATCACCCTCACCCCCTCTGCCCCACAGCCGTTCTCGGCACAGCAACCACAAGGGTCCTGTGAAGATGGAAGCCGGATTACGTCACTCTTCTGCTCAAACCCTCCAGTGCCCTCTCGTCTCACTTGGAGCATAAGCCAAAGTTCTCATCACTGTCTGCCGCGATCTGTCCACCTCCAGACTTCCTCCCTGACCTGTGTCTACCTGTCTGCTCCTCTGGACTCGTCCTCTGCCTGGACTCGTCCCTCATATCTGAGGCCCAGTTCTTCACTGTGATGTCACCCTCTCAGCCAGCCCTCAGCAGCCCCTGCACTGCCCTCTGTGCTTCCCCCTGCCCCGCCCCAGCTCTCCGTCTACCCACAGCACGCAGCACCTGACCTCTCTTCTCTTCTGTCCCACATCTTTCCCGCCACAGCCTACGTGGCACCAGGCAGTGCTCTGTGTTGCTCAGCACTGAGCACCTCACAGGTAGTGTGGCCTTTGCTCAGTCCTCACTGAGTGGCCGCAACCTGTGGTCTGGCTGTGCGGGGAACTCGGGGAGCCCGGTTCCTTTCTCATCCCCTCCGTTCCCTGGTCATCAAACCTTTTTTCTTCTCGGGGGCTTAAGTCCTGCCCTTGCCTGAGAAGATGACCGCCTGCTCGACCCCGCCGAGAAGAGCCTTGTCATCACCGCGGAGGATGCTCGTCCTGCGTCTGCCCTCGCAGCACCCCCTCCCATCCTTTTGCCCCGTCCTGCTGCTGGGCAGCCTGACCCTCCCCCCCTCCTCCTGTCCCCGTGACTCCGCCTCTCTGATGCCAAGCACCCACAGCCTTCCCTATCTTGAAAACACCTCCACTGGGCCTTGTTACCCATTTCGTGTCGCCCTTCCTTTAGGTTCTAGACTTACTGAACAGGACTCTCTGTGTCATGCCTCCATTTCCCTCCCACACTCTGCCTCTTCAGCTCCCAGTCTAGGCTTTTGTTTCTGCCCCAACGCTCCCACTAGACTGGGCACTTAAAGACCATCAGTGGCCTTCTTATTGTGAGATCAAAGCCTTTGCTTTATTCCCATCCATCTCGAACACACAAAGAATGCTGACACTGGTCGTCACCTCCTTCTTCAAAGTCCTCCTTCGGCCTCCTCGCTTCCGTGTCACCCTCGTTCTCCAGTCGTGTTGACAGCGGTCAGAGAATGTGCCTTCGGAGACACGAACAGCGCTCCAGCAGTGACGTGGGCCGTGCTGCGTACTGACGCCCAACGTAATCTTGCATCTTAGTAGCTCAGACAGGGCTCTGTGTTGGGGTCAATTCGGTAAAGAAGGAAGGGTCTTCTGACATTACTTTGAAAGCAAAAGCAACTACAAGCCAGACAAGGTGAACTTGTCTGGCAGAGCTGATCGGGCCCCCGCTGGGGAAGGTCCCTTCCCTCCACACTGTCCGGGCATCGCCGCTCTCCGTCATTGCTCAGTCTCAGGCTCTTACCCAGTTGGCCAGTCCCGCGATCCTTCGTCGAACACGGACCACACACGCCGAGGGCGGTGAGTCCTTTCCCATGCCGTCTTCATCCGTTTCGCTGGATTTTCCACAGACGTCCGTCCTTTGTTCTCTGCTCTGTCGTCTTCCCCCGGTAGAGTGGAGCTACACTGCGGACCCTCTCCAGCCTCTTCCAGTTCTGTGTCTCCAGCTTCCTCCTGGGCAGCTCGCTCATCTCTCCCACCGCTGCTTTTGATCCGGAAAGACAAAACCACCAGTCTTCACCTTGTCTCCCAATCCCAAATTAGCAAGCCTCCCTCAATGTTTCTGTCTTCAAACGACCCCCTGATTTTCCCACTCAGGCTCAGAAATGTGAGCTTTGTCTTTAATTCATGCCTCTCCCTTTCACTGACTCTCGGCAGACTCTACATCCTGCTTTATTTTTGTCTCCAGACTGTGTCTCCTTTCTGTCCTTCCTTTTTCCATTTGCTGCTGCTGTCATTCAGCCCAGGCCTTCAGCACTCACTTGGAGATTATCACTCTTCCTGAGTCCCCACTGGCCGTTAGAGGGGCCCCTTCTTTCCTGAACAGCACTTTCGGCCTATCTCCTGCTCTCCAAGTGGTTTGGCGGCCCTCGATGTCCTTCATTCATCCGTCCCACGCGTGTTTACTGAATGCCTACTGTGTGCAGGCCACACAGCTCTTCTGTGCAGAAGCAGCCGCTTCCCAACACCAGGTCACACGTATTCCCGCTGCCAAGGGAACGTTGTTCTGGCCTTGAAGTGCACTCCTGTCCCCTGCCCGAAGCCACCTCTCTCAATCCCCGCTCAAATTCCACTCTCCCCTGGCCAGCCTTCCCCGCCTGCATGTCCTCATATTAATCTCCTTTTTCTCCGAGATCCCTCCGCACCTGTATAGCTCCCCATTTTCCTGAGTTCTCCCATCTCCACAAGCAGATTCCCAGAGAGACGCCATGTGTTTACTTCCACTGTATTCAACGGAACCTGTGGCCCAGAGTTGAGCACAGGACGGTCACTGAACAGATAGCCACTGATTGATCCGAGGGGCACTTAACACCTCCTGAAGGCCGAGGGGAACCTGTTTACCTCTGAAAGGGAAAGCAGGACGGTCAGAAGAACGGGGAAGCAGCCACGTGTACACTCGGCAGCATCAGCTCTTGTTCTGTGTTGGTGTCAGAACCAAAGTTTCCCTGGAGATAAAAGCAAAAATCAATTAAATGCCACTTCGTGCAGGTAAGTGACGTCCGGGTAATCGGGGACCCCACTGCCGCCGTGGGAGAGCAGTCACCTAGAGTGCAGCACGCTCTGCGGTGAGCTCACGGGCACCTCGCGGAGTTAAGCGCTCGGCCCTGGGAGCTGTCAGCAGCTGCCCTGCTTTCGCCCCGAAATGGCCCAATACACTGCCACTAAGAAGAGACCCGTTTTCTCCTCAAGCAGGGAGCTGCTTCACTCGCTCACCTTGTGGTCGCGTCACTGGCTGGCAACGCTCAGTGGATCGTGAGGCTTCCTCTGGTCCGTTGCTGGCCCTTACTTAGCAGCAGAGGCTTGCTGTCCAGACTGCGCGTCTTCACTCCTCTGCTGGCGTCTTCTTACTGAACTGGTATGAGGGGTAGGATCCAAACGCGGTGTTGATAAAACACCTTAAGAACGTCTGCGTGGCATCTGGAGTGGACTGTGGCGACTCTGAAGGGAGGGGATGTCACTTCTGCCGTGGAGTCTCCCGTCTCGATCTGACCGTGACCCACGCTGCGGGCCTTGTCATAGACGCTCCTCTGGTGAATGTTTTTATTCACTCATTCACGTATTTTCCGGAAGAAAACCCAAACTGTGAAGCGCGGTAGTGGTAAGACCCAGCAGCGAACATCAGGATACAAAGAGGCCGGCCCTTGCGTTGGGGGAACTCGGCAGACCGCCGTGGCGGGAGAATCCAGTTTAAGCTCCGTGTCATCGGTGACAGCCATCGTCAGGATCTGCGATGCATCTCAGAGACCCCAGGGTCAGTCCCCAGTCTGACATTGGGCTGATGTCCCAGGTACCAGTTTGTCTTTTGAGCGCTCACCAGGGACGCGATTAAAGAGGTCGAAGGAGTAGACACCTGAATGAAAGAACAATGAACAAAGAATCAGGTTGTTTCAAAAACCAGAACTTTGAAACATGAGTCACGGTCATTAATCCTGTATGACCATAAATGTAATAAGTTGTTACAGAAAATGCAAAGAAATGGGAAAAGAGAATAAAAATCACCCAGTTCTAGAAACGCCGTGGTTCACATTTCAGCATCCTTCCGCTCTTCCTTTGCATGTATGAATGTGTGGGAAACAGCGGGTAAAAGGCTATGGTTTTGTATTAGGTTTTTGTCATTTATCAGTATGGCATGAACGTATCTTCAAGTCACTAATGATCTTAAAAGTTCCGTCTAATGAATACCTTGTGTTTTAGTAGTTATGAATGAGTCACAGCTTTTCATGTATAGCTGGCCTTAACCTGTAAATAATTTAAGAGAGTGTAGGAATTGTCTGCAAGCAATAGGAAACCTAACTTGAACAAACAGGGTTTTCTCCCTTCACATAAGTCTAGAGCTTGTGTTGCGGTTGATTCAGCACGTCCACAGTGTCACAACAGGTGCCTTGGGACTTTCTTGACCATGCCCTCATGCTTATTGATACATGCCTGCAAAGTGACTGCCCCACTCCAGGCATCGCATCTGTCCTCACCATAGGCGGATAGGGAAAGTGACGGCAAAGGTAGCCACCTGCCCTTTTATTAGGAAACCAAAAGCTTTCTCGGAAGTTCCCCACTGGAGACAACAAAAGGAGGTGGGAAAGCAAGAATTTCCCTTCCCGATCACATTACATTACGGGCAGGCAAGGGAGAGGGGGATGGGAGTAGGAGCGGGGTCAGCCAGATCCCGATGCCAGCCTTGGGCACTATGTGTCTAATTGCTCATCCTTTAGTGGGCACTTCTGTTTCCAATGATTCCTTCTTATGAATAATTCACAGTCAATATCCATGTTCATCCATTCGTCAAAATCTCTGGTTATTTCCTTGGTATGATGTCCCAGGAGTAGAATTAGAGGTCAGAGGTATCATGATCTTAAGTTTATTTGTTTTTAAGAGAGAGAGAAAGCACGACCGGGGGAGGGACAGAGAGAGAGGAAGGAGAGAATCCCAAGCAGGCTCTGCACTGGCAGTGCACAGCCTCATGTGGGGCTCGAACTCATGAGATTGAGATGAGATCACTTATGACAAGATCGTGACCTGAGCCGAAGTCAGTTAACCGACTGAGCCACCCAGGCGCCCCAAGGTATCATGCTTTTTGTATCTTTTCTTACATATTACTGAACTCCTTTGCAGAAAGACCTTGTCAGTGTGTGCCATCACGCAGTGCATGAGCCGTGGGCTCTCCCCCGCCCCCCCCACCGGACACATTCTTAGTTGTCCCCTCTTTAGGATTTCCTGAGCTCTGACACATGCCAGAGTACCCGCGAAGTATGCAGATTGTAACACGTTGTGATTCCGTAGCTGCACCCAGAGGTCACAATTCCTTTTAAGGGTACCTATCTGAAAGTGTTTGCAGCACCTGGACCTAAAGAACTCTGGAGAGGCTGGGCCAGCAAAGGTGAGTAACAAGATGCCACAGTCAGCAGCCGTACCCCCCTCGTCTGATTTACTGATTGAAGAAATGTTTCCCTGGCCCCGTGTTTCTCAACAGGTGCACAATGGACATTTGGGGCGGGCCAGCTCTTTACTGTGGGGGACGCCCCAATCATTATGGAACATTTTGCTTCCCTGGCCCTGCAGGGCAATGCCAGCAACACTTCCCAGGCCCTGTGACAAGCAGGCCCTCCCTCGTGGCATTCTGTGCCACCAGCCTTGTGGGGAGAACCCACCAGGCACATCGCATTGACTCCCTTTTATTTAGCACATTATGCTGTGCTGGACAAGGCAGAACCTGCCTGCACATCTGGGAGGGTGGCAGGAAGAAGAATAAATTTCCTGCACTGACCTTTCCTTAGAGACTTCCAGAAATGCTACTGCCTAGCTGTTCTGCCTGCAGACATCAAGGAGGAAAGGGTGCACATGCAAACCCCAACCTCAGAACTAGAATTAGGGAGAAAGTCCACAAGCAGTCAAGGTGCTTAAAGGTGGTTTTCTGTAGAAACTCTGGAGGCTGTGTGTCCAGGGACAGCAAGGAGGGAGGATGCCGTTCGCAGCTTAGCAAGGTGGGAGGTGTGGGAGGACGGAGAGAACCTCCTGGAATGCAAAGGGGGCAACAGTCGTTAAGCCAGGCCATGATAAGGGGAAGAGAAAACACAGGGCACCCGTGTCAGCCTGAGTTGGCCACTCTTGAAGGGAGAGTGGAGGTCAACAGGCCAGTCCCCGCCTGGCCTGGGGCCAAGTCTGAAGTTGCAGAAACAGGACATGCAAAGGCATAAAGGCCGTCTCGGGATCACAAGAAGCATGCGTCACCAGGGTGTTGGATCAGGGACGGAGGGCTGGGACGCACGGTCAAGGCTTCTGTCCTGTGCTCCAGGGGAAACGCTTCAGCAGAGTGGAGGGAAGGGCCATGGCTATGGGCAGAGAGGGCGGTCAGAGACATCATGATATCCGGGGTTTAGGGTAAGCAGGATGTCATCTAGAACGGTTCCCTGACACCGGACATCCTTCATGCGAGAGTGGGTTGTTTCATGTCCAATAATTCAGTTTCTACATTAAAATATTTTCCCTTGTAAGAACATGCCAAATAGAACAGACGCCAGTCACAACAGGGGCAAGGAGGCTGGTAGGATATGTGAATAGTAACGTTTCTCCAAAGACCTCGAATGACCGAAACAAAGGGTTGGAAGTTTATTCCAAGAGAGCGTTAACATTTGTTTCTTTAGATCATGGTGAGTAAAGTTATGTTTTGTTTATTTGTCTTCACACCAGTTCATAAAAATTAATATTTGTGAATATTTTTAAAATTCAAAATGAGAAGAGTGTCTGTCCTTCAGAGCTGCCGGAACTCACTGCGTAGACGGCTCTCCTGACGCAAAGAATGGAGCTGCCTTTCAGTTCCGGTTGGAAGCGTCAGGCCTGTTGGGGCAGCAGCGACACGGAGGACCCCTTCTCATCTTGGGCCCCCGCGTCCGAGGACCACAGCTACCTCCACAGGGGGGTCCACGGGCCCTCCGTCCCTCATCTAGGAAGCAGCTTACTGCGCATGACCCAATGACCATCGTCCCATGTTAGATGGAGACACAGGGTTTAAGGGCTTCGGTCACCTGTGGGCATCTGGTTCGTGCCGCACTCGTGTCCTGCGACAGTAGCTCCGAGGGACACCGGCGCTGCGGGCGTGGCTGTAACCCGGCTCGGGGCCCCCGTGGGAAGACGCACGCACGTGCACGCACGTGCACACACGCACACGGGCGCATGCGCGCACACGCACGCAGGCGCACGCACACTCGGGCACTCGCGTGCCGTGGAGGGCTCCGCAGCGCCTCCCTCGTTTGGCAGCGGGAGGACGGCCTCGCAGGGGAGCGACCGCCCAGCGCCGCGTGCCGGGTCCCCCCACCCCCCCCCCCCCCCCCGCGCCCCCCCCCCCCCCCCCCCCCCGCGGCCTCCTTCCTACTAACCGGCGATGTTCCCTTGCAGGTTAGCAAGCTGAAGCAATGGGCGACTGGAGCTTTCTGGGGAGACTATTAGAGAACGCGCAGGAGCACTCCACGGTCATTGGCAAGGTTTGGCTGACGGTCCTGTTCATCTTCAGGATCCTGGTGCTGGGCGCCGCGGCGGAGGAGGTCTGGGGGGACGAGCAGTCGGACTTCACGTGTAACACGCAGCAGCCCGGCTGCGAGAACGTCTGCTACGACAAAGCCTTCCCCATCTCCCACATCCGCTTCTGGGTGCTGCAGATCATCTTCGTGTCCACGCCCACGCTCATCTACCTGGGCCACGTGCTGCACATCGTGCGCATGGAGGAGAAGAAGAAGGAGCGCGAGGAGGAGCTGCCGAAGGCCGACGGCCCGCACCCCGGGCCGGCCGCGCGCTGCGGGCCTGGCGGCCACGGCCAGAAGGACCGGCCGCCGGTGCGCGACGACCGGGGCCGGATCCGCATCGCCGGCGCCCTGCTGCGGACCTATGTCTTCAACATCATCTTTAAGACGCTCTTTGAAGTGGGCTTCATCGCCGGCCAGTACTTTCTGTACGGCTTCGAGCTGAAGCCCCTCTACCGCTGTGACCGGTGGCCCTGCCCCAACACGGTGGACTGCTTCATCTCCAGGCCCACGGAGAAGACCATATTCATCATCTTCATGCTGGCAGTGGCCTGCGTGTCGCTGCTACTCAACATGCTGGAGATCTACCACCTGGGCTGGAAGAAGCTCAAACAGGGGATGACCAACCACTACCGCTCAGACTCCCCCGAATCCAGGGTGGGGGCCGCGAAGCCTGGCGGCGTGAGCCCGCTGCCGCTCCCCTCCCCGTCCGCCCTGCCCACGGTCACCATCGGATTCCCGCCTTACTACACGCACTCCGCCTCTTCCCTGGGACCGGCCACCGCCGCGGGCTACCCCGGGGCCCCTCCGCCGGCCACCGACCTCGGCACGGCCGCCCCGTCTGAGGCGCGCGAGAAGGCTCGCCCTGCCAGATTCCACAACGGCAACCACCACCTGCTAGCGGCAGAGCAGAACTGGGCCAACCAGGAGGCCGAGCAGCAGACGGCCGGGAGAAAGGCCTCCCTGCCGGTGTCCGCTTCTGCCTCCCCGAGCCCTGCGGGCAGCACCGGGCAGCTGGCGCAGGACGCAGGCGCGGGCGGCAGCGCCCCCGGCCCGTTGGCGGACGGGACCGGCAGCAGCCTGGGCGACGACGGCAAATCGGCGGGGACCCCCGACCTGGACGGGGAGCAGGCGGGGAGCCCCGAAGTGGAGATGCTCGCGCCTCCTCTGCCCCCCGCAGACCCCGGGCGGTCGAGCAAGGCCAGTAAGTCCAGCGGCGGCCGGGCCAGACCGAATGACTTGGCCATCTAGCGGGCGTCTCTCCAGACAGCTTTATAATAACCGTTTCTTCTCGCAACCAAAACCGAAGTGCAGTTCCGGTCTGCAGGTAGACAGAGAGCCTGGAAGGGAGAGGGCACTGCAGTGGCAGAAGGGGAAGATCAGGAGGAGGAGAGCAGGTTTCTGTGTGTCCATGCTTGCTGTTCTTAACACTGTGAGGTAGAGTGGGGAGAACGTCAGTGCTTGCTGAGATGGGGAGGTGGGGGCAACGTGGGTGCAGGGGCTGTTGACCTTGAAAGATGTTCACGGCCACCCAAGAGTCCAACAACCTGGGCCGCCTTTGCAGGTGCTGCTGTGCAGCCTTGGGCTCCGCCGTCTCTGTGGGTAACTGTTCCGTTGTGGTAAAGCGACAGGTGTCTTTACCGGGGGGCAATTGCGTTTTCCATTCCTACGCTTCCCCAGAGCCTCTGGGCAGCCCACAAAGTCACAGATGCCCTTAGCACTATCTCTGTTTGATACTTTTAACTTAGAGTTGAATTTCATTTGGGATATTTGCCAAACTGCACTAAAAAAAGACCTAGAGCGAGTCCATAGACTGTCATTTGAGTTTCTGAAATTGCCTGGGAAGCCCAGGATTCCACACTGTGCGCTTCGTGACGAGTGACGATGAGCAGGTACCCTCCAGGGGCGGAGATCCAGCAGGCGAGAGCCACGGAGGCTGCTGGTAAGAGAGCAGGTAGAAACGCAGCGACACTTGGGGTAATTTTTAAACAGTTGAGGAAATTGAAATACAAGTGTGGCAGGTATGCCTTAGGTATTTATTTTTTAAATGATATTTTGTGCTTTGATCTGAATTGTACAGGTATGCCTATCCCCCCGCCCCCCCCCCGACTTTCTTTCAGGAAAAATGAAGGAAAAATAGTACCATTAAGATGAATAGTGACTGAGAGAATGCTAATTTGTCCCATTACATACTAGTAAAGATTTGGATTTTCTTTTAAAAGAAATTCTTTGACCTCAGGAGTCAGCTAATGACTACGAGAATGTACGATACAAAATAAAAGCAGGGGAAATTTTAAGTGCATTTCAAATACTTGAAGTTGTGAAGTTTTTGAATGGGAGGTTAAAAGTTAACCACTCTTGCCAGAAAAATGATTTATACAGATGAATCAATGACCTACATTTTTTTAAGAGTACAAAAACAAAAAAACAACAAAAAAAAACCTCTTAGAGTTTCCTAACCATTGTTTGTGGGCAGCCTGTTTGCTTTCTAAAGTGTAAATAAAAGTATCTGGGTTTTACTTCCTGTGTAAATGCATGTGCTGATTTCGGATGTGCGTTCGCCTCATTTGTCACCCATGCAGATCGCTGCACTGACAGGGCTATTTCTCTGTGGGTTGTGGCTGGAAGGCGGCAGAATTTTCTGTACTGCACACTCTGCTGTCCTGTCTTCGTCTCTGTTTATAGACCGATGAACGGTAGTCATGCTGAGCCTGGTCCTTCTCACCCTCCAACTTCCACTGAGTAGTGTCAGCCCTTATTCAGCAAAACACCAAACACTTGCCAACTTGATTCCTTTCTCTATATGAATGAACTCCAATTTCCTGACAATCCCTCTGGAGCCACACTCTAAACGCACTTGGTGTTCTATATCATAAAGAGTGACCCACTAGCATCTGATGAAAAAGACTGTGATTCCCATTCTCAGATGAATGGGTGCAGCATGTTCATTAGAGTGTTAACGCTTGCTGCAGACGTGGACAATCGCCCCTCCACGGCTTGAGAAATGCTAATTTCCCATACTTTCGCGTTCAGCCTCTCTCAGATTTGAGCCTTACACAAAACTATTTGAGTGACTGCTCTCCCAGTTCTCCCTCGGCTGGGCATAGCTAGTGCCATTGTAGACGCAGACATTCGTCACATACAGTGGACGCCTTAGGCTCAGGCAGTAGGGCCCAGCCGGCCTGGCCGAGGAGGGCACCGGAAAACCCTAGTTTGAAAAGCATTCCGATAAAAAAAAACTTTGGTCGCGACTGCAGCTAATGGCGAAAGCACAACTCATTCAGGGGATGTGACCACAGGTTCTTCAAGTCCTACCATTATAAATGTTAGTAATAACCTTCTGACTTACCCAGGATTGAATTCTGAGTGGGGTTGGAGATGAGAATGAGAACTATAATTATAGTTTCTACATTTCAGTCATCTTTAAAAAGTTTTTAAGCTTCTGCACTTTAAAATTGGATTTTCTTCACCATACGTTGATGAAGATGCCAGTATTATGAATTGACCGTAGTCTAATTGGCCCATTTAGTGAATGGGTAGGAGTGTGGAATTAGATTCGTCTCCTTGAAAATCACAAATTTATTAAGAAGTAGAATTCTGCAATACAACAGGGCCGATGGTGTTTTTTCAGGGGGCTGTTGTGATTTCCATTCACGTAAAATATCAAAGCATGTGTTACGTTTTGTGGCTATGTGAGGTATCCAGGGCCCTGGAGGCTGGAGCCCTTCTCTGCCCTGGGGGCATGAGCAGAAAGTATTTCCATCACCGGGAGCATCAGTAAGTGCAATAGGATAGAAGTCACCTCTCCCTATGGTTAAGATTCCAGATATATTTTCTCTAGCCTGTTAATTATGTGGAAATTTCACTAAAATTATTTTTTCTTGATTTAAGGAAATAAATTATAATTCCATAAAGCTTATTTTAAAACTCAAATGCTCTACCTAATAATTGTACACATGTTTGGTTTTTTTTTTTAATTTACATCCAAGTTAGAATATAGGGCAATAATGATTTCAGGAGTAGAATCCAGTGATTCATCCCCTACGTATAACACCCAGTGCTCATCCCAGCAAGTGTCTTCCTTAATGCCCCTCCCCCGTTTAGCCCGTCCCCCCTCCCACACGTCCTCCAGCAGCCCTCTTTTTGGTCTCTATATTTAAGAGTCTCTTATGTTTTGTCTCCCTCCCTGTTTTTATATTATTTTTGCTTCCCTTCTGTTCATTTGTTTTGTATCTTAAATTCCTCATATGAGGGAAGGCATATGATATGTGACTTTCTCTGACTAATTTCGCTCGGCATAATACCCTCTAGTTCCATGCACGTAGTTTCAAATGGCAAGATTTCATTCTTTTTGATTGCCGAGTAATATTCCATTGTGTATATATACCACATTTTCTTTATCCATTCATCCATCGATGGACATTTGGGCTCTTTCCATACTTTGGCTATTGTCGATAGCGCTGCTATAAACATTGGGGTGCATGTGTCCCTTTGAGACAGCACACCTGTATCCTTTGGATAATTACCTAGTAGTGCACACATTTTTTTAAAAATTTTTTTAATGTTTATTTATTTTTGAGACAGAGAGAGACAGAGCATGAGCGGGGGAGGGTCAGAGAGAGAGGGAGACACAGAATCTGAAGCAGGCTCCAGGCTCTGAGCCATCAGCACAGAGCCCAACGCGGGGCTCGAACTCACAGACCGTGAGCTCATGACATGAGCTGAAGTCAGAAGCTCAACCGACTGAACCACCAGGTGCCCACAACACATGTTATCTTTTAATCTGCAGTATACAAGACAATTCCTTTTTGCATCTGTGTTTGCAGAAGCTCAGTTGTCCGGTTGACGCTACATAATGTGTGATAATTCTAAAATGTGCATCATTACTAATCCATCCCCAGATCCATGTATTAAAATTCTAAAACATTCCTTCTATATAATCATTCACTTTCTCCTTTTTAAACTTCATTTTACTGAATTATTATTTTCCCATGAAATTAACAAAAAAGATACCTTAAGTTTAAAAAGAAAATAGAAAGGGGGAGAGAGCAAGCCAGAATATCTCTGATCCATCCTGGCTTTCCTTGATTGTTAAGTAAGTGACTAGGTTGTGGATTTCTTATGCAAGAACATCTAGAATTAGAACTATGAATACAATTCACGCATCCTTTAAAAAAAAAAATTAACTTCGTGAGATTTAGTCTCTTTTCAGTTTTTTCCTATTAACACTATAATTCCTTTTTTTCAGAAGAATCCTTTTTCTGAATTTTTTTTTCTTGTGAACTTTTTCTTCTGATATTTGAAACATGGATTTGTGGATCTCCACCAAACAAATTCTTATACAAAGTGGTGCATGATTTCAAAGTGTGTTTTTGTAAAGATCAGGAGATTACTGCCTCCTCCCCACCCCCACTTCCATGGAATCCAGGATATTCTCTTAATAACCTTTATGTTTTTTTAAGTTTATTTATTCAATCTCTACACCCAACATGGGGCTCGAACCCATGACCCAAAGATCAAGAGTCACATGCTCTCCCAACTGAGCCAGCCAGGAGCCCTCTAAATCACTTTTAAATACAGGATAACACATAGACGTTGTTCATTAAAGTCCGAAAATGTGATTTCTCACTCTAATTTTATATTATTGCACTGCAAAGCTCTAAGATTTCTTATTCCTCAAAATATTTTTCTTCTCTTTGCATTATAGAATGGCTTAGCAAGACTTTTTATGGTCAGTGAGGAATTTAAATAACTCTAAGAGCAGTGCACTGTTTCTAGTACGATATTTGAAGATGTTTGGTATGTAAATGTAATTTAGATCATAATATTTACAAAACTCTTATTAAAACTTTATTTTTTGTGTTATAATAGTATCTTTCGTAGCCTAGATTGTAACTGAAAATAGGCATTTTATAAGCTAAGAAATAAAAAGTGGCCATAAATTTAAATCACCAGCTCCTGGTTAATTGTTTTTATTGATAGAATCCTTGAGCAGGTTTTCAAAGTAAAAATTTTCATCTACATAGAACAAGGAGCAAAAACCTCTTTGTACAAAAGAAGCTTGAGAAATTTCTGCAGTGGCTGTTCAGGCCTCACAGGTACTTAGGAACTTAAAGTAGTGCCTTCCAAGGGTTCTTGTAGCTTTGCTGCTACCTCTTGCTATGTGTTCGGCAGAAGAAATAATGTGCATGCTAACTCTATCCCCTTCACTCTTCCTTCGTGCACGGTCCTGCTAGGCTGTAATGGGGTTCAAGAGCGGAGAGGTCACTTTAGCAAGCCTGGAGTTTATCCTTCTTGGGGAGACTTTTCTGTATTTAAGTAACCGTGTGGTTGCCGTCTTTGCTTTCATGACCTCTGGCAATACCTGTAATGTGTCCGACCCTGTCCTTACCCGAGATGCAATGCCCATTTACACGGCTCCCGCTTTATGAATCCACTCTGGGCATGATCTCCAGCGACGCGGTGTAACAAAAACCGGGAGGGGCCTGGCTGCTTTCGAGGCTCTAAAGTAACACAACATTCAAAAGTCAACCCCCCCAACACGAACTGGTGAAAAGTCCCCCCTCCTTCCTCCCCCCCATTCCAGGCCATAGGCGCGAAAGCCTGTTCTGGATGCAGGTTATGGAAAGAAGGCTCTGCCCTCTGGTGCTGGGGCCCCCGCGGGGCGGCCCTAGGGGGAGGGGGCGGGCCGACCGTGCACCCCGCGACCCCACCCGGTGGCACCCCTTCGAGGAGAGGAGGCAGGAAGGCGGGAGGGATGGTGCCCCGGGGATTCCAAGAGGGCGACAACCAGGGGCAGCCTTTGTCCCCTCGCCGGTGCGGGCGGGCTTTCCCGCAGACACGCCATGTGGACTTGGCTGCGGCCAGGCCTCGGGGACAGGAATGGGACACTGCGCCCGTCAGCTGCGGGCCTCGGTGACGCTTTATAAAGCACATGGTACCTTAATTAGCAGGCAGCCTCTGTCTGGGGACACACAAAGTTCCTGTAAGAGGGCCCGTCCCAGGCCCCAGGGCCGGGGTCGGCTTCCACACCGCTCCTTTCCAGCCACGTGACTTCAGGGACGCTGGTCAGCCTCTGACGTTGTTAACGGGTTTTCGCCTCCGAAAAATGGAAATAGATTTGTGTGGCGGAAGTGAGAACGGACAACGTGCATCGTGCCTGACGCATGACAACACTTAATCAGCCTCAGTGAGAATAAATAAAAGTCACCCCGCCACAGTGTTCTGGGGCCTGCACACTTTCACCTTCTGCCTTTATTTTAAAACAAAACGGTTTTACACATACCGCGGAATACTATTCAGCCCTAAAAAGGGAAGAAATCCGGGCACAGGCTCCAGCATGGGTGAACCTTGAGGACATTTTGCTAAGGGAATAAGCCAGTCACAGAAAGACAAATACTGAGTGATTGCACTGATTGCACTGTGATGGGGAGGGAGAACTGGGGACTGCGCAGTTGGAAAGATGACAAATGTCCAGAGATGGATGGTGGGGATACCTGCACAGCAGTTTGAATGCACTTAGTACCATTGAGTGGTAAGTTAAGATGGTAAATTTTATGTTATGTGCATTTTGCCATAATTAGAACTTTAAATATATTTTTTCAAAAGCTAAAAATCATTTTAAATGGAACTAAAATAGACACGTACGGGACGCAACACCTAGGTATACAATAAAACACATGCATTTGAACACACGTAGGTAAGCAACATGCAGAGCAAGAAACAGAACATTTCTTTATTCCAGAAGTCTCCCCTTTTTCTTTTTTACATCACCACTCCTCACCCTTTTCTTGTTGTCACTATTCAGCTAAAATTATTCCTTATGGAAACAAAAGAGACCAAGGGAGGGAAAAGGAAGGACAGCCATCTGGTTGAGTGCTGGTCGTAGAAAGAAGTCACTTGGCAAGCTCTGAGCATACCCCAGAACACTACAATTGCCCCTAATTTGGAACCTTCTTTGAGCCATTTGATGAGTTTTCATTGCCTTTTTAGTGGGAAGAACAAAAGACTTTATTTTTTTCATGATTTATCGTTTTTATTGGATAAGGTCTCAGCAAATATGTGCTAGGTATTGAACAAACCGATGTGAATGCTTACCTCACCACACACCACAGGAGCCAAACACATCCAGGCCCTTGGATCAAAACTTAACACCTTCTGCGAGAACCTCCTCTCAGTTCTAATAGGTCTAGTGAGTCCCTCAATGAACAGGCTATAGGCCCCACTTTGCCCAGAAAAGTTGGTACTCATCTGTCCACGTGCAGCATTCATGTGTGTGTGTGATGTGTCCAGACACGAACCTGGACGTTTTCTGCCTCCCCGCAGAACTGTAGGTTGTACTGTCTACAATTCACCCCACCACCCCACCACCCCCTCCCCAGTCATGATGGACAGGCTCAGAGGGCCTCCACTGGGTTGGAGGCCCCAACTATGGAACCAAATGCTTTTTTGTGGAATACAAGAGGTGCCCTTCTTTCTGATTTCCCCTGAAAGTTTAAAACAAAATAAATGGGAAAAAATAATCCTCAAAAGTCAGCCATGTCTTGCACGAGCTCAGAAGAAGCATATACATTCTTATAGTACACCTTAAGGAAACTCATACTGCCTGCCACAGCCCATGTGGACAGGAGGAAGCGAGCACCCAGGACGACGGTAGACAGGAAACAAAGGCCACATAACACAGCAGAATTGAGGGCACACAGAGCCCAGAGGCTCAGGGCCCTGCATCTTGTGAGATCATCCCTAGCTTATGGTGTCTGCAGGGAGACAAATGGGGGTGCTGATTACCTAGACAAGGTCCCCTGTGACAGAATGAAGAATGGTCTTAAAAGCATCCCTGAATGAACAATTTTATTTCCACGATCCTCAAAAGACATTCAGAAAGTACATTATCCCCACCTCTATTTTAGCATTTATCTCAAGTGTGTGTGTGTTTGTGTATCAGTGTGTGAGTGTGTATGTGTGGGCCTGTTCTTCCTCGTTGCACTTCCGGGTTTGTTCTTAAAATATTCAGGGCCAAGCCACACAAAACACGAGGAGGTACACAACCAAATCTATTCGCCACCCACGTCTGCTAGAAGCTGCCGGCAGTCGGCAGTCGCCAGCGTGGGGTGAGCTTGCGTTTCTCTTGCTCAAAGGTGCTACGAAAACATCTCTCCCCTAGGGCATCTCCCCCTAGGTGGGGGATGAGGGTATGTGTCGGGAATCAAGACAATGTTCAGAGAAAAGGCAGTGGGTCTGGAAAGGAAGAATTTTTGTTTCTTGTCTTAAGAAAAATCCAACACTGGGGCGCCTGGGTGGCTCAGTGGGTTACAGCGTCTGACTCTTGATTTCGGCTCCGGCCATGACCTCACGGGGAGAGGGAGCCGGCATCCGGCTTGCACTGTCAGTCCCAAGTCTTCTTGGGATTCTCTGTCCCTCCCCCACTTACATTCTCCCTCTCTGTCTCTCTAAATAAATAAATAAACTAAAAAGAAAAAACGAAAGAAAGAAAAATCCAACACTAATATCATAGATCCAAGCACAAGTATGGAGGTTTCCCTTACGATGTTCACTCAAGTTCAACTTTCAGAGCCGCCCTGTCTTCAGGAGGCAACCCCTTCACCCCCTCCCACCCCACCTTTGAAGTCTGGGAGAGCTGATGCTCTGTAAAAGAAATCCGAAGGCCTGTATGCAATTACTAATTATGAAGTGTATAAGAATGTCCAGCACTATACAAACTAAAGAAGTGAGAATGAGTCTCTGTGTGATTGGGTTTGTTTGTTTTATTTTATTTTATTTTATTTTATTTTATTTTATTTTAATTTTAGAGAGAGTGTGAGAGGGGGAGAGGGGCAGAGGGAGAGGAAGAGAATCTTCAGCAGGCTCAGCACGGAGCCTGACACAGGGCTCGATCCCACGGCCCCGGGCTCATGACCTGAGCGGACGTTAAGAGTTGGATGCTCAACTGATTGAGTCGCCCAGTTGCTCCATCTGAACTGTGGTGGTGGTGACACAAATACACACATTCTTCAAAATTCATTAAACTGCACCCTTAAAACAGATTAATTTCATTGCGTATTACTTATATGCCAACAAAGTTGATTTAAAAGAAACTATGTACATATATACACACACACACATACATACACCTATATATACTCAATGAATGCAAAACCTGAATGAAATTAACGCCAAAACACTAGATCTTAAGTTTGATTGATTCTATCACCTCTATATTTCATTGGAAATAGTTCTCGTATGGCTAAGGTCTGAGAGGTGAGGCGACAGGGAATCCCAAGCTGAGGAAGCAATCGTGGCCACGGAAGGATCGTGGTTCTTCATCAAGCGTGAAAAAGGCAGAAGCGAAAAGTAAGACTGCGCTTGAATTTCAGCCGGTTTGGGACCAGCTGCCACATGATGCGCTGGTGGACCAGTCAGAGACCGGACCGCGCACACCCGCGTGCCCGGGGGGGGGGGGGGGGGCCCTCCCTGAAGAGCCGGAGTGGGCGGATTCATGTCCTGCGGCTGCTGTGACACGTTACCACAAACTCGGTGGCTTCAAACAGTACAGGTTTATCCTCGCACGGTTCTGGAGGACAGAGGTCGGAGATCAGTTTCACTGTGACAAAGCCAAGCTGTTGGCGAGGCCGGTCCCTTCCAGAAGGTTCCGGGAGAACCCGCCACTCGTCTCTCCGCTTCTCCAGGCTGCGGCAGCCCCGGCTCCTGGCTCTGTCACTGCAGTCAGTATCTGCTTCGGTGGGCACCTCACCTTCATTCACCTCAGCGATTGCCAAATCCCCCTCTGTCCCCTCAACCTCACGAGGCGGTGACACGGAGGGCACAGCCTGATGACCCATGATTATCCCCCATCTCAAGACCCTTAATGTAGTCCCATCCGCCAAGTCCCTTTTTCCTTTTAAGGTAACATTCTCAAGCCCCGGGGACGGGGCTGTGCACCCACGGAGCACCATCAGCCCACCACAGAGGAGGCAGCGTTGGGGATGAGAGCGGCCCTTTTCACGGCCCACCTGAAGCGCTGTGTGCCCAGCCCCCATCCTCCCTCACCATCTGTACCCGGAAGTGGATGAAGATGCGGAGAGAGTTTACGGAATAGACAGGCCACGAGATGCAAGGGACTGGCTGAATGGGGTGCTCAGAGTCCCGCGATACCTGGCCGTCCTGGCCCCTCGGGCTGCGTCCAACTACGTGAGTCTGCGTAGAGGTCAGGGCACGAGCTCGTCGTGGCTCCCAAATCCAGCTGCGTAAGAGAGACTCGGGCGGGAGCACGTGTGAGGAGCTGGAACACAGCCCCCGGGAGCCAGCAGTGCGACGTGCCTGGCGCGATCAGCGACAGCCCCCGAGGCCTCCCACCTCTGCTCGGTTCCGGCGGGACCTCACGAGATGGCCGTGAGGGTCGGGGGAGGGGGGACATTCGGCCGGAGCGATGCAAGTGTTGAGCCACTCTAGAGAGGCCTGGAAACCATAGAGGAAACTGGTGAAGGAGCTGAGAAGCCAGGCTGCAGAGGAAAGATGATCGCCATGGCTCGTGTCGGAGGTTCTGGCGTCAAGGTGACACTCAGCCGTTTGACCCCAAGTGGGAGGAGACTTGAGGGAGCGAGGGGGGTCCTTGTAACAAGCACAGCCGTCCAGAGGGGACGCTGCTTCCCACTTCACCCGGGCGGAACGTTGCCTGCCACCTGCTGGGTCGGGGCCGCTCTGCCGGCCTGGCCTGCTGCGCGTGCTCCGCACACGGGTGCCTTCGCCGCTGGCACCGCCTCCCTCGACCCCCCGAATCAGCCCCGGCGACGGACCGGCAGGCCCCGCCGCCTGGTCAGGGGACACCTGTCAGGGCGACGGCCCTACTTGGGCCACAGGACTCCGACTCAGCCTCTGCCCCGCCGTCAGCCGTGTCACACAGACCGCGGACACAGGATCCCGGATGCTTCAAACCAAATATGGGGCTGCTTTACTGACCCCAAAGCCCTGACCTTTTTTATCTGGTTCTTTACATTCTTTTTTTTTTTTTTTTAATGTTTATTTATTTTTGAGACAGAGAGAAACAGCATGAACAGGGAAGGGTCAGAGAGAGAGGGAGACACAGAATCTGAAGCAGGCTCCAGGCTCTGAGCTGTCAGCACAGAGCCCGAGGCGGGGCTCGAACTCACGGACCGTGAGATCATGACCTGAGCCGAAGTCGGACGCTTAACCGACTGAGCCACCCAGGCGCCCCTGGTTCTTTACATTCTAACATCCTTCGGGTGTCTGTGACTTAAAGGTGACTTCTTTATATTTGTCTCTATTTTCTAATTTTTCTGAGTTTATGTTGCTTTCGTAGTTTTCAAAACATTATTTTCATTTCTGAAAATTTCTTTTAAAAAACTTTTTTGGGGGCGCCTGGGTGGCTGTCGGTTAAGCGTCCGACTTGGGCTCAGGTCACGATCTCGCGGTCCGTGAGTTCGAGCCCCGTGTCGGGCTCTGTGCTGACAGCTCGGAGCCTGGAGCCTGCTTCCGATTCTGTGTCTCCCTCTCTCTAACCCTCCCCTGTTCATGCTCTGTCTCTCCCTGTCTCAAAAATAAATAAACGTTAAAAAAAAATTTAAAAAAACCTTTTTTTACATTTATTTATTTTTGAAAGACATAGAGAGACAGAGAACAGTGGGGTAGGGTGGAGAGAGAGAGACAGGCTCCAGGCTCTGAGCTGTCGGCACAGGGCCCGACCAGGGCTCAAACCCAGGAACCGTGAGATCTTGACCTGAGCCGAAGTCGGACGCTTAACCGACTGAGCCACCCAGGCGCCCTCATTTTTGAAAATTTCTTTTTTTTTTTTTATTATTTTTTATTTAATTAATTTTTTTTTTTTTAATTTACATCCAAGTTAGCATATAGTACAACAGTGATTTCAGGAGTAGATTCCTTAATGCCCCTCACCCGTTTAGCCCATCCCCCTCCCACACCCCCTCCAGTAACCCTCTGTTTGTTCTCGTATTTAAGAGTCTCTTCTGTTTTGTCCCCCTCCCTGTTTTTATATTATGTTTGCTTCCTTTCCCTTGTGTTCACCTGTTCTGTGTCTTAAAGTCCTCATATGAGTGAGGTCATATGATATTTGTCTTTCTCTGACTAATTTCACTTAGCATAATACCCTCCAGTTCCACCCACGTAGCTGCAAATGGCAAGACTTCATTCTTTTTGATTGTCGAGTAATACTCCATTGGTAATATATACACCACATCTTCTTTCTCCATTCGTCCATCAATGGACCTTTGGGCTCTTTCCATACTTTGGCTGTTGATAGAGCTGCTATAAACATGGGGGTGCATGTGCCCCTTCGAAACAGCACACCTGTATCCCTTGGATAAATACCCAGTAGTGCAATTGCTGGGTCGTAGGGCATTTCTGAAAATTTCTAAGAGAAATCTATTTTGAGGTCACATTTAAAAACAGAAAAACCCTGGGGCACCTGGGTGGCTCAGTCAGTTAAGCATCTGACTTAGGCTCAGGTCATGATCTTGCAGTTTGTGAGTTCAAGCCCCACATCAGGCTCTGTGCTGACAGCTCAGATCCTGGAGCCTGCTTCGGATTCTGTGTCTCCCTCTCTCTCGCTCTCTGCCCCTCCCCCACTCATGCTCTGTCTCTGTCTCAGAAATAAATAAACATTAAAAAAACTTTAAAAAAACCAGAAAACCCAAACACTATATATATATATATACACATATATATACATATATATATACACATATATATACATATATATATATACATATACATATATATATACTTTTTTAAAGTTTCTAATGACTTTATTAGATTTGTGCATGCATATCACACTTCAATAAAAAGTTTACTTAAAAAAAAAAGGCAGAGATCACAAACTGAAGGCTCATGGGCTACACCCATCCTCAGGGGGCTTGCTCTGGCCATTCTGGATTAGAAGCCAGTATTAAAATTTCAAATCCTGGGACACAAGGAGAGTGCCTGTGTCCCACTCACTCCATTGGAATGGTCCCTGCCCTAGCCTTCCAGCTTTGGGTTCACCCTTCCCTTGCAAGAGAGAAAGACCGTGTCCGGGCGGCAATGGCCCCAAAGGGAACTGGGCCTCCCTTTTTTTTTGCTGCGGCACTCTGGGCCACCAGGCCTCATGGGCTTTGTAGTTTGATGCTCTATCAAGCATCAGCCTAGCTTTCTGGTGAAATGTCCACACTTCAGTGACCAATGCCAAGCTCTACAACTGCACTGCCCATCAGCTCAGAGTCCCCCTCCCTTGGGGAACCCGGTCTAGCATCCAGCCCTGAGGCTGTCTGCTGGGAAGGAGTGCTCTTCCAGAAGGCCCTGCCTCAGCTTGTGAGCTTGTAGGACAAGTCCAAGTAAGTCTGAATGAAACGGCAATGTTTATAAATTGTACGTCTTAAAGAAAGACTAGAAGGAAATAACAGTGATTGTTTCTGGGACTACAGATGAATTCTGCTTCCCTTTTCTACAGTTTTATAATAAACTAAGTACTTGTGACATCAGATATAAAGGGCAGATACTAGGATACATATTTGTGATATAAAATTCAGTGGCCAAGAGGGAGCATCCTGTGAGAAAGAGTGTGATTTTAATGCACGGATGTTGTGACATCTGTTACGGGAGACCCCAGGTACAATAACCTCTTCAAACCTCCGGGGCCATCAAGTCATTATTATTAATAACCATTACAATTAACTAGTTATATATTTTTATATATAATTATAATGAATTACGGTACCCAATTATTATTTTTCCCTTTTCCTGAGAAGTAGGCGGGTTAACAGAGGTGAACCTCATCCACAGTTCTTAAGCAAGCCAACCACGGGGCTCAGGGTCCGTTGAGAAAAGAAGTGTTGCATATCCACATTGTCACAGAACTTCTAACGTTGCAAATCTCCTGCTTACATTTGCTTTGTCTAGAAAACCTGTGTCCTTGAGTATATTCTCATATATACTTGAGAATTTTCTATGCCCCCCCCGAAATAATACATTGTAATTGTCGGTCTCTATGGGACCCCAAGGGACTGACAGGGTCAGAACAACCTCCTAACCACCACGTCCCACCACACTTCCTCCCACCCTCTACGAGAAGGACTTGCCCTGCAGCTCTAATCAAGCATGCACCTCAGGCCTCTCCCTTGCCTGGGTTCCCTCCAAGGCCTTCCAAGAGGAAGTGGCAATCTGTTTACATAGTCAGATGTTTTGTAAAATTCACAAAAGTACTTAACCACAGTTGGCTCAGCCTCCATTTCTCTTTCCACTCAATGGCCAGCACGCTTCCCTCCCTCGCGCATGGAGTGCTGGAGGGCATTCTAAAGGCACTCCTCACTGAATCCATTTCTAAAGAAATACTTATTCTCGTACCTAACTTCTTTTTTTAATTTAGGTTTTACCTATTTTTATTTTATTTTATTATTTTGAGAGAGAGAGAGAAACACCCGTACGCACAAGAGGGAGGGAGACGCCCAGTGCAGAGCCCAACAAGGGGCATGATCTCACGACCTGAGCCGAAATCAAGAGTCGGAGGCTTAACTGACCGAGCCACCCAGGTGATGCTTAATACCTAACTTCCTATTTGCACTTTTGCAAATACAAGTGGTGGTCAAGGGAACCAGCTCTGAGGCCAGATCCATGCTGGATTCCTGGCTCTGTGACCTTGGACAAGTGACTTCACACCGTGTGCCTAGCTCCTCTCTGTAAAATGGAGGTATCAGTGGGACCCCCCTCACGGGACTGTTGTAAAGGACTCAGAGCAGTGGGTGTCACCTAAGCGGTAGTGTCAGTATGAATGCTTTTGCACGTGGTCTAATTTGCACTTTGTCCCGTGTACATTGGCGACGATACTATCGTCTTGCGTGGCTGTCGTGAGGATTCAGAGATGATTCACACGAGGTACCTGACATGTCCAATAAGTAAAAGTTATTTATGTGGGAAGTTTATGAGCATATAAATGTAAAAATAATTAATTTGGGGTGATTTTTTTAAACCTAAAATTATATATTATTTCCCCATTTTCAGTTTGGTTACAGTCATTTTACACATTCTCTGAGTCTCGCCACAACCTTGCGAAGGAAGGATCGCTGTTTCATTGAAAGAAAGGAAGCTTGGGAAGTTTCGATAACTCGGCAATATTCCTGTCAGAAAATAAAGGGAGAGTAAAATTTGGGAGTTCTGAAATATATTCTTCCCATTGCCACCCGAATGCATTTTCTGTTGCTACCACAACAAATTACCACAAATTTCATGGCTTAAGGCAACACAAATTTATTATCGTTCTGGAGATTAGAAGTCCAAAGTGAGTCTCACTGAGCCAGTATCAAGGTGCTGGCAGGACTGGTTCCTTCCAGAAGCTCTGGGGAAGAATCTGTCTCCTTGCCTTTTCCAGCTTCTCTAGATGCCCTCATTCTTTGACCTGTGGCTCTTCCACCATCTTGAAAGTCAGAATAGTTGAGTCCATCTGAGACCAGATCATTCCAACCTCCTCTCCCGCCTCCTTCGTTCACTTTTAAGAACACTTGTGATTACATCGGGCTCACCAGATAACCTACCTATCCTAAAGTCAGCTTGTTAGAAACCTTAATTGCATTTGCATCCTTAATTCTCCCTTTGCTGTTTCAGCTAACATATCTACAAGTTCTGGGGGTCAGGATGTGGACATCTTTGGGGGGACATGTTTCTACCTACCGCATCATCCAAAGAACCAAAGTAAGGGTGGGCTCAAAAGGGGGTAAGGGAGGTAGCCTTAATTTCTATAGGCCAAATGCAATATAACTTCTCAGAAAGTTGGCTTTCTGTTTTGTTGTATTTTGTTTTGCTTGCTTCAGTCTGATTCTCATTTATGTTCTGGATTATTAGTTGTCATATAAGCCACCTCCAGGTGTAGGAAGCGACATCATTGTTGATATAGATGTTTAACACTTTTTATAAATTCCAGCAGAGTTAACATTCAGTATTGTGGTAGTTTCAGGTGTACGACATAGTGATTCAACAATTCTATACATCACTCAGTGCTCATCACAATAAGTGTCCTCTTAATCCCCTTCACCAATTCACCCGTCCCCTCATCCACCTCCCCTCTGGTAACCATCAGTTTGTTCTCTATAGTTAAAAGTCTTTTGTTTCTTGCCTCTCTTTCTTTTTTTTCCTTTGCTCATTTGTTTTCTTTCTTAAATTCCACATATGAGTGAAATCATGTTGTATTTGTCTTTCTATGACTAATTTCACTTAGCATTATATTCTCATCCATGTTGTTGCAAATAACAAGATTTCATGCTTTTTATGACTAATATTCCATAATATATACATATAATTGAATATGTTAATGGAATGTATATATAATGGAATATTATAATGGAATATTTCGTGCTTTTTATGACTGAGCAATATTCCGTGACATGTATGTATGTATGTATGTATGTATATGACTTCTTCTTCATCCATTCATCTGTTATGGACATTTAGGCTGTTTCCATGATTTAAGCTATTGTAGATAATGCTGCAACAGACATAGGGGTGCATATGTCTTTTCAAATCAGTGTTTTTGTATTATTTGTGTAAATACCCAGTAGTGGAATTACTGGATCAAGTGGTAGTTCTACTTTTAATGTTTTGAGGAACCTCCGTGCTGTTTTCCTCAGTGGCTGCACCAGTTTGCACTCCCACCAACAGTGCACAAGGGTGCCTTTTTCTCCACATCCTCTCCAGCACTTGCTGTTTCTTGCATTTTTTATTTTAGCCACTCTGACAGGTGTGAGGTGATACCTCTTGTGATTTTAATTTGCATTTCCCTGATGGTTAGTGATGTTGGGCATCTTTTCATGTGTCTGTTGGCCATCTGGATGTCTTCTTTGGAGAAATGTCTATTCGTCCCTTCTGCCTATTTTAATTGAATTATTTGGGTTTTTTGGTATTGGGTTGTATAAATTCTTTATATATTTTGGGTACTAACCCTTTATCAGATATGTTATTTGCAAGTATCTTCTCCCATTCAGTAGGTTGTCTTTTAGTTTTTGTTAATTGTTCCCTTCATTGTGTGGAAACTTTTTATTTTGATATAGTCCCAATATTTTGTTTTTGCTTTTCTTTCCTTTGACTTAGAAGACATATCTAAAAAAATGATGCTAGAGCTGACGTAGAAATTACTGCCTGTGCTCTCTTCTAGGACTTTTATGGTTTCAAGTCTCACATTTATGTCCTTAATCCATTTTGAGTTTATTTTTGTGTAGAGTGTAAGAAACTGATTCTTTTGCGTGTTGCTGTCCGGTTTTCCCAACACCATTTCTTGAAGAGACTGTCTTTTTCTCATTGTGTATTCTTGCCTCTTTTGTTGAAGATTCACTGATCATACAATTGTGGGTTTATTTCTGGACTCTCTATCCTGTTCCATTGATCTATGTGTCTATATTTATCCATACTACCCAACGCAATCTATAGATTCAATGCAATCCCTGTGAAAACACCAACAGCATTTTTCACACAACTAGAACAAATAACCCTAAAACTTGTATGGAACCACAGAAGTGATCTTGAAAAAGAAGAACAAAACTGGAGGTTTCACAACCCCAGACTTCAAGATATACCACAAACCTATAGTAATCCAGTGTGGGTAATGTTGAACGCTTTTTGATGATCAGAGCCACTTGCTACACTGACTCCTAAGTGTGCTCAGACAAAAACGTGAATTCTAATCTCCTCTCCACCCGTGGCGTCAGTTTACAAGCCCACTGTGCGCCCCAGGTTGACGCAGGCAGCTGTGAGGGGAGCGGTATATCTCTGGCCTCACCTTTTCCGCTTCTTTCCTGTCTCCCTTTCTCTCCTTGCTCCTCCCCACCCTCTCTCCTTGGTCTTGTCTCTAGCTTTTGGTCAACCCTTCTATCCTCATCCTAGCTGAAACAGCCAGGCAGGGCTGAGTAACTTGGGCATCAGAACCGGAAAGGCCTGAGTTTGCATCTGAATTCCACCTCCGGCCAGCTGCAGGCCTCGGACAAGCCATCTGACAACTCTGGGTTTTCACTGTCCACATAGAAACATGGGAGTGATGTGGAAGCGGACCGGCCTCCCATCTAAGGACCCAGGTTTGGGAAGACTGACCCGGTCACCCTTCGGGCCCTGCTCACCACTACCCACCATGTGTCCTTGGACAAGGTATTTAAATGTCTTGAGCTTCCCTCCCTCAGCTGTGAGAGACCCTTACTTCGTGCGATTGCGGTGAAATTGACAGAACATGTAAAACCCACGTGTGACCATCTCCATGAGGCGCCTGGGTGGCTCAGATGGTTGAGTGTCCGACTTCGGCTGGGGTCATGATCTCACGGTTCGTGGTTCGAGCCCCACGTCGGGCTCTGTGCTGACAGCTCGGAGCCTGGAGGCTGCTTCGGATTCTGCGTCTCCCACACTCATGCTCTGTTTCTCTGTCTCTCAAGAATGAATAAACGTTAAAAAAAAAGTTTTTTAAAAAACAAATGTCTCTATCTCCAAATTGAAAATAGGCAAATATATAATTTTAGGTTTAAAATGACCACCCCCAATTATTTTTACAAGTATATACTTAGCTATAAACTTCCCAAATAAATAACTTTTATTCACTGAATGTGTCAGGCACCTTACATGAATCATGTCACTTACGCCTCACAACCATTCGAGAAAGACAGTATCATCGCCGATGTACCCGGGAGAAGCTGCAAATTAGACCACGTGTAAAGACATTAGTACTAACACTACCACTTAAGTGTCACTGCTCTGAGTCCTTTTCACAGCCCTATAAGGAGGGTCCTACAGGTACTTCCATTTCACGGAAAGGAGCTGAGGCACAGAGACCTGAAGTCAGGAGGACACTTGCCAGGACTCCAGTGAGACGATCTGGCTTCAGAGCCGGTTCTCTTGACCACCCACAGTGTCTGTCTGAGCCCACAGGTGCCTTTCAGAACTCGTAGGAAAGTGTCCCATCTTTGGCATGTGAGTTGTGCACTCCGGTGGGGCCTGGCCTCTTTCATACCATAGGGTGCGACATAAAGCCCTCAACAAAAAAATACATTTCTATTCAAAGTGAATTTTAGGGGTGCCTGGGTGGCTCACTCGGTTAATCATCTGATCTTTGATTTCAGCTCAGGTCATGATCTCATGGTTCTTGAGTTTGAGCCCCACATTGGACTCTGCACTGACAGTGTGGAGCCTGCTTGGGATTTTCTCTCTCCCCCTCTCACTCTGAGCCTCCCCTGCTCGGGTTCTGTCTCTGTCTCTTAAAAATAAAATAAAAACATTAAAAAAGTTTTAATAAAAATTAAAAAAATAAAAACGAATTTTAAATACAGTGTTTTTGGCAAAAATCAGATTATTAATGCTATGATATGTTCCTTTGAGTGAGTTCTCAATTCTGGGAAGCATTTTTAATATCGCTGAAAGGATTGTTGAAAAACTATTTCTTTAACTACAAAAACAAGATCACTATCAAACGTTGGCTGCAAGACTGTCTTTTATTACTGCCCTTAGTAGGCAGAGATGTGGCTGGTTTGGGTAAGACACAAAGCAGCTGACAGAATACTAAAAATTTGGAGTTTATCCATTTGGCAAATCCAGCTAAGATGGAAAATAGTTGCTTCTTATTTTTTTTATTCAAGACCTCATAAAATTTGGTTTTTTAATGTCTGTTTATTTTTGAGAGAGAGGGAGAGATTACATGAGCATGAGTGGGGGTGGGGTAGAGTGGGGGACAGAAGATCTGAAGCAGGGTCTGCACAGACAGGAAACAGTTCCACTGGTGCAGGGGGGCAGCAGACTCATGAACACTGGTGGGGGGGCAGCAAACTCATGAAGACTGGTGGTGGGGGGGGCGGCAAACCCAGGAAGACTGGTGGCGGGGAGGGGGCGGGTGGGCAGCAAACTCATGAACCACAAGATCACGACCTGAGCTAAAGTTGGGAAACATTCTCTAATGAAAACCTGCTTGGAGGTTTCAGCTGCTTTTCCAGGTACAAACCTACTTGTCCACACTGAAACGGTGTCCTCCAGAGTTTGTATTAATATAGACACCAAACTGAACTCAGACATCCAGGCGATTTTGTGTATGTAAGTATGGTGCTGACTGGTAGAAGACCAAAAGGTAAGCACTGGCCAATTTCTGATTCCAGCCCAACCTCTAACGTTCCATATGCCTCTAGAATGAGTCATTTAGGAGGGTAAGAACTTTGGGTTACAGCCTAGAAGTGGACCCAGTGAGGATAGCTCCTCCTTGCCCCTCTGTGCTGGGCTGGGACCGTGTCTGCCTGAACCATGGCTTGGCACATAGTAGGCCCTTAATAGTGACCCAATGAGTGAATGACTGAATGAATGAAAACTTGGGTTCTAAACTTAAACTGACACAGAATAGATATCAGAGAAGCTTATTCCCTTGCCAGAGCTAATTCCTTTTCTAAATCCAGCTTCATTGAGATATAATTTGTGTCCACCACATGTATATGCCAAATGTATACTGCCACACTCGAGAACATTTCTGTCACCCCAAAAGTTTCCCTTGAGCTCCTTCTAGTCAATTCTTCTTCACCACCAACTTTGGGCAATCACTGATCTGCTTTTTGACATCACAGAATAGTCTTTTCTGGAGTTGCACATGAATGGAATTATACAGTGGGAATCAACTCTCTATGTCTGTCTTATTTTACACAACATAATGTTTTCAAGATTCATCTCTGTTGTTGTAGGTTTCAATAGCTTGTTCCTTTTTTGCTGAGAATTCCTTTATCTGTTCACTCACCTGTTAATGAACTTTTGGGTAGTGTGTTAGGGTTCTCCGGGAAGAGGGGGGATTTATGTACGTATGTATGTATGTATCATGAGGAATTGCCTCACATGATTATAGAGGCTGACAAGTCCCAATCTGCAGTTGGCAAGTTGGAGACCCCAGAGAGGTCTGAGGTGTGAATTTTAGTTCCAAGGCCAGTAGACTTTGAGACCCAGGAACAGCCAATGTTCCAGTTCAAGTCTGAGGGCAAGAAAAAACAACAATGTTCCAATTGAAAGCTGTCAGGCAGGAGAATTCTCTCTTACTCACAGGAGGGTCAGCGTTTTTGTTCTCTTCAGGGCTTCAACTGGTTGAATGAGGCCCACCCACATTGGAAAGAGCAATCTGCTTCACTCAGTCTACCAATCTAACTGTTAATCTCATCCAAAAACTCCCTCATAGAAAAACACCCAGAATAATGTTTGACCAGATATCTGGGCATCCTGCGGCCCGGTCCAGTTGACTTATAAAATTAACCATCATGAATAGTTCATTTTTCAACCCAGTTTGAACCAAGTTTGGGGCTATTATGAACATTTGTGTACAAACCTTTATGGAGACATATTTTTAGTTCTAAGAGTGCCATGGCTGGGCTGTATGGTGAGTGTATATTTAACTTTTAAAATAAGCTTTAAAGTGTTTGCCAAAGTGGTTGTACAATTTTATATCTGTGCCAACAGGGTAGGAGAGTTTCAGGTAGAGTTGCCACATTCTTGGTAACTTAACATGGAAGATAAATATTTTCCTCGCAAATAGAGAAATCATGAAATGTACACAAATACATTTCAGATTTTTCATATGCTTTTTTTAAATGTTTATTTATTTTTGAGAGAGAGGGAGACAGACAGAGCATGAGCAGGGGAGGGGCAGAGAGAGGGAGACACCGAAGCCAAAGCAGGCTGCAGGCTCTGAGCTGTCAGCACAGAGCCTGACCCGGGGCTGGAACCCACGAACCGTGAGATCATGACCTTAACTGAGGTCGGACGCTTAACCGACTGATCCACCCAGGTGCCCCTCATCTGCTTTTTTAATATCATTACTTAGTTGATTACATCCTTGGCAGTTGAATCAGTGGAAAAGGAAAATCCAGAGTTACCTTTTAGGAACCTGGGTGTGTCAGTTATTTATTGCCACAATAATGCTGCCTAACAAACAGTGACATAGGACAAGAAACATTTGTTTCATTTATGAGACCGCAGGTTTCACTTTATCTGGGCTGGACTGTTGGTGTCAATCAGGCCAGCCAGTAGGGCCAGAAAGCTTTCTTATCGCTGCTGGGGCCACTCGGATGGTTGACAGTCGCTGGCTGTTGGCTGACGTAGGACACGTTTGCTGGCAGAAACTTGGGTGGCTCTGCTGTGTTCTGCGTGCCCCAGGTCCCAGTAGGCTAACCGAGGCATGCCCTTGAGGGCACGTGAGGAGTAAGAGTGGAAATAGAGACACACAAGCGTTTCCTTAAGCCTCGCTTGTGTCACATCTGCTCACTTTCCGCGGCCAAAGCAAGTGACACAGCCGAACTCAGAACCAGGGAGAGGGGGAGCTGCATCCTCTCTTTAGCGAGAACCAAAGGCTCGCATGGGAAGGAACACAGCTGCAGGCAGGGTCCTTAAGGCAATCAATCTTTCACACGCAGTGTATCACACTACAACTGGAGAATCAGAGACCCTTCAAGAAAACAAAGTCATCAAGAGGCCCGGGACTGGGATGCAGAAGCACGCCCTTGTCCCCCAGTGTCGTCGATCTCAGCGCAGCTGATTGCTACGAGAGCTGAATCCACAGTTCAGCAATTTAGCCCGCGCTGGAGTCGCGGGAGCCGCTTTTCTTCCCCTCGGTATTTGTACTTTGCCAAATGTTTTACACACAGAGAAGAGGGGGTATAAGTTCCGTCTATCCACCGTAAAGAATCATAAAAGCTGAACACTCGAGCATCCACCCTCAGAGTAAGGAATGCAATATTACTAAGACCTGGGAAGCTCTCATTTGCCTCTTTGTGATCACCATGCCCTCCCTCCCCACAAGAGGTAACTTCTAGCCTAAATTTCATGTTAATAATTCCCTTGCTTGTCTTTATGGTTCTACAGCGTTTGTAGCTATCCCTAGACAATAAACATTGCTTAATTTTCCTTTACTTTGGACTTCATATAAATAGAATCAGTGAACATATATTGCTTTGAACGTTGCTTTTTGTTCCTTAAAATTGTTTCTGAGATTTATCCATATCTTTTATCCATTAAGCTCATTTTCATCGCTGCGTATTATATTGCTGTATCCACTGTATTTACTATCTAATCTACTGTTGGTGGGCATTCAGGTTGTTTTCTGCTGTAGGCTAATTTAAGCAATGATGCTACAAACATATTTGCACATGTCTCTTGAGCTCAAGTGCAAGAGTATGTCTACTTTATATATCTGAGAGTGAACTTGCTTGGCATTTACACGTTCAGTTTCATTAGGCAATACCCACTTGTTTTACAAAATGAGACAAGCTACAAATGAGCGGTATTGGCAATGAAGATTAAAAGCTATTTAAGAAAAGTAAAAATTCATTTAAGAAATTAAGAATAAAATTTAAAAATTCCTAGAAAAATATAGATTACTAAAATAGATTCCAGAAGAAAAAGAAAACCTGAATGCTTTTATAACCATTTTAAAATCATTGAACCAGTAGTTAAAAATCTCACCGCAAAGAAAACACCGGTTTTCTAGTTAGGTTCGTAGGATGGCTCCGTAGGAAAATTCTACCAATTATGGAAGAGATTCTTTTAATCATACTGTAACTTTTTGGATTAATCGTATTTATCATTTCTTTACTAACCATTCTTTCTTGAATCTCAGACATTTTCCCACTTCCTGAAGGAAGCACTGAAATTCCTTAAGGGAAGACTTAATGCTGGTAAACTCTCAGTTTTTATTTACCCAAAATATCTTCATTTCCCCCTTCTAATTAAAAACATCAATGTATGCAGAAGCTTAGGCTAACGTACTTTTGAAAATGTCGTCCCGCTGTCTTCTGCCCCCATTACTGAGGGAAAAGTGACTTGCTCTAAGCATAACTGTTCCTTCTTCCCTGAAGTTCCTCTTTCTTCACAACTGCTTTTAAGGCTTGTTCTCCCTTCCCTGGGCAGTGTCAGGAAGTCAAAGAAAAGGCCACTTTTTAGTGCTATACATTTTTTTAATGTTTATTTTTGAGACAGAGTGCAAGCAGAGGAGGGGCAGAGAGAGAAGGGAAGAGAGAATCCAAAGCAGGCTCCTGGCTCTGAGCTGTCAGCCCAGAGCCCGACGCGGGGCTCGAGCTCACAAACCACGAGATCATGACCTGAGCCGAAGTCGGACGCTCAACCGACTGAGCCACCCAGGAGCCCCAGTGCTATACAAAATTGTTTTAAAAACTTCTTACCTCACTTCTCCAAGGATTCTCTTGAAACCCACTTTGAGGAAAGTGTAGACTTTGGCAGATAAGCACAAGACCATTCTCTAGAGTTTATATAGAGAAGTTATGGACATTTTCTCATTATATGTTTCTAAGGGGCACATGAATATCACTTGAAGCAAATTGTAATTTGGGGCAGTTAAGCACAGGTCATTCCCCATTTTTGTAAAGAGGCCTTTATTTTTTTTTTTTTTTTGTTTTTTGGGGTTTTTTTTCAACGTTTTTTATTTATTTTTGGGACAGAGAGAGAGAGACAGAGCATGAACGGGGGAGGGGCAGAGAGAGAGGGAGACACAGAATCGGAAACAGGCTCCAGGCTCCGAGCCATCAGCCCAGAGCCCGACGCGGGGCTCGAACTCACGGACCGCGAGATCGTGACCTGGCTGAAGTCGGACGCTTAACCGACTGCGCCACCCAGGCGCCCCTAAAGAGGCCTTTAAGAACACCTCTTACCGCATGTATTTTTTTTTAATTTTTTTTTAACGTTTATTTATTTTTGGGACAGAGAGAGACAGAGCATGAACGGGGGAGGGGCAGAGAGAGAGGGAGACGCAGAATCGGAAACAGGCTCCAGGCTCTGAGCCATCAGCCCAGAGC
Organism: Panthera uncia; assembly: GCF_023721935.1. Lineage (NCBI taxonomy): Eukaryota > Metazoa > Chordata > Mammalia > Carnivora > Felidae > Panthera > Panthera uncia. The sequence goes on along the minus strand of NW_026057576.1, from coordinate 1,031,866 downwards.
CCGATGCGGGGCTCGAACTCACGGACCGCGAGATCGTGACCTGAGCTGAAGTCGGACGCTCAACCGACTGAGCCACCCAGGTGCCCCTTACCGCATGTATTTTAAAAGAATTTTTTCTCTTTGGTGTTCAGCATATTTATTATAATGAATGGATTTCCCTTTAAGATTTCTGCTTCCTGAGTTGTGAGGATTGCTGTCCCTTGTTGACTTTGGAAAATTCTCAGCCATTATCTCTTCAAACATTGCCTCGACTTCTGGAACTCCAGTTAAACTTCTATCAGACATCTTCTTTGTAACTCCTTGTCTTATTTTCATCTCTTTTTCTCTGTCAATGGCTTTCTGCGTAGTTTCCCCTAGTACATTTTTAGCTGTGTCTAATCTGCTATTTAACCCATCCACTGAGTTGTAACTTCAATCATTATGATTTTCAGTCCTAAAGGGTTTTAAAAATTTATTTTCTGGTCTTATAAGTCCATCTTTTTATTTACTTTTAGAGAGAGAGAGAGAGAAAGCACAGGCATGAGCAGGAGAAGGGGGCACGCAGAGAGGGAGAGAGAGGATCCCAAGCAGGCGCTACACTGTCAGTGTGGAGCCTGACCCAGGCCTCGAACTCACAAACTGCGAGATCATGACCTGAGCTGAAATCAAGAGTCGGATTTCACCGACTGAACCACCCAGGCGCTCCTTATAACTCCATTTTGATTGTCATATATTAACTTTCTCTTTTATTTCTTTAAACATTCATTTTATGATTTCATATGATAATTCCAGTCTCTTCAGTTTTCATGGGTCTGCTTCAGGAATTTCATTCCGCTGACTCTCACTCCTATTCCGCGCATTTAGCGACATGAGTTTGTGAGCTTTTGTTGTTTAGAATTTTTTCTGTTGGAATAGTCTGAGGTCTAGTTTTGAGTTCTGGGGTCATTATTAACTCAGGAACGTTTTGTTCTGTTTGCCGTCGTTGGGGGTGGTGGTCATGGTGTCTCAGGTGGCTCAGGTTTTCTCAAACCACTCAAATAGTGTAGATTCTGACCATACGCCATGTGAATGAGGATTTGTGGTTTATATTTCTCAGCAAAGAGTGATTCTTGCCTGCATGAAGCAACTTGAAATCTAATAAGGTAATATGGATAATAAAAAATAAACACGAACACGAGAAAATGACAATACTTAGAATCTGACAAGCGCATGCAAAGAAAAAGGAAACTTAGATCAGAATAAAGCAACTGGATGTCCGGTGGTGTTGCTAACTTCACAATTATTAATGGATTCAACAGGGTAGGCCTCACTGGAAAACTAACACTTGAGAAAAGCCTTAAACGAGGTGAGGAACAGCTGAGTGAAGAGCGAGTTTGCACGGCCAAGGAAACCCCAGAGGGGTCGTGTAGCTTGAACGACATGGGGGAGGGGACAGTGGCAGTTAATGAGGTTGGAGAGGCAAGATGTCTAATTGGAGCTTTGTAAAAACTTGCTTTGCTCTAAGGGAAGTGAGCCATTTCAGGGTTTGGGTCAGGGAAGTAATATGATCTGACCTGTAACAGGTCACTCTTGCCACCGTGTTGAGACTAGACTGCTAGAGTGCGAGGGCAGAAGCAGGAGGTTCAGGCAACCCAGGCTAGGGGTGACGGTGGCTCAGACCAGAGGTAACAGTCGCGGAGGTGTGAAGTAGTAAGATCTTATTTATAATTAAAGATAAAGCCGTTATGATATCCTGCCAGATTCATCGTGCAAAACGGTGAGAAAGAAAGGGGTCAAGGATTCATGTGAGCCTCAATTTCTACGGCCTGATGGGGAACACAAGGGCTAAGGACAAAGTCCATCCAAGGGATCTGATGGGTACCCAAAATTCGGCACCCCAAACGACTACAGATTATAAACTAGAAGAAAACAAAAAAAGAATTAAAAATCCCTCCCTTCTTCGAAGACCACAAGAAACTTTGTCTGCTTTGGTCCTTGGAGCTCAGTGGACAGGGCATCATGCCCCAGATGACTTACAGTCACAGCTAGTTCTCATGCAATTTGCAGCCTGAATTCACAATAGCAGTTTGAAAAAACCTCTTCACACTGAGAATTGGGTTTACAGTGTCTTCAAACTGGGAAAAACATCTTCAAATCCTTTGTAGAGGAATCTCTCTATCTTCATCCTACGTCTCAAAGAAACCCTTGAATGATTTTCCCATGAGTAGCTACTGGAGAAGTAATCATCCCTTTCCCTCTCATCAGCACAAAAATCCGTTTTTTAATTTACCTTTATACAGCACACAGATAAAACTCATTACATGCACAAAAGAAATGTGACAATAAACAGAAACAACAGATGGCAGAAACAGACCTACAAAGACTGGAGATTTTAGAATTATCAGACACAGGATGTAAAATAACTATATTTACTATTTTAAACAACTAAAAGACAAGATAAAAATAGGTGCAGAGGGGCTCCTGGGTGGCTCAGTCAGTTAAGCATCTGACTCTTAATTTTGGCTCAGGTCATGACCTCACAGTTCATGAGTTTGAGCCCCACATCTGGCATCATGCTGACGGTGTGGAGCCTGCCTGGTATTCTCTCTCTCTTCCTCTGCCTTTCCCCCCACTCATGCTCTCTCTCAAAAATAAATAAACTTTAAAAAATATATGTGCAGAGAACAAGAAATTATAATGACCAAACAGAAGTTCTAGAAATTAAAAATATAATAATTGAAATTTAAAACTCAGTAGATAGATTTAACACAAAACTGAAGAAAGAATTGCTGATCTGAACAATATGGATATAGCTGAAGAAATCATCCAGGATGCTGCATGGTGAGCCAAAGAAATGGAAAGTATGAAAAGGAGGTTCAGAGACAGGAAGAATAGGGAAGGTCTTATATGTAACCAATATACTAGAAGGAAAGGAAATGGAGAAGGAGCAGAGAAAATAACTGAAAAGATTACAGCTAAGAATTTGCCAGAATTAATGAAAGATCTGATCTGTAGATTAAAATCCCGATAAATCCCAAGTCCAAAAAAAAAAAAATCTTCACATTATACTGAAAGTACAAACACCAAAGCATTAAGAAAAATATAAAAGACATTTATTTATTTATTTATTTATTTTATTTTTTTTGGGGGGGACAGAGAGAGACAGAGCATGAACAGGGGAGGGGCAGAGAGAGAGGGAGACACAGAATCGGAAACAGGCTCCAGGCTCCGAGCCATCAGCCCAGAGCCTGACGCGGGGCTCGAACTCACGGACCGCGAGATCGTGACCTGGCTGAAGTCGGACGCTCAACCGACTGCGCCACCCAGGCGCCCCTAAAAGACATTTAAAATCTCACTACCTAGGGGCGCCTGGGTGGCTCAGTTGGTTGAGTGTCCAACTTCAGCTCAGGTCATGATCTCACAGTTCGTGGGTTTGAGCCCCGCTCTGGGCTCTGTGCTGACAGCTCAGAGCCTAGAGGCTGCTTCAGATTCTGTGTCTCCTTCTCTCTCTGCCCCTCCCCCATTCACACTCTGTCTCTCAAAAATAAATACATGTAAAAAATAAAAATAAATTTTTAAATCTCACTACCTAGAGATAAACTTTGCTAACATTCATTAATGTTTTTTTTTGGGGGGTGCCTGGGTGGCTCAGTTGGTTGAGCATCCAACTTCAGCTCAGGTCATGATCTCTCAGTTTGTGGGTTCGAGCCCCGCGTCGGGCTCTGTGCTGACAGCTCAGAGCCTGGAGCCTGCTTCAGATTCTGTGTCTCCCTCGCTCTCTGCCCCTCCCCTGCTCGTGCTCTGTCTCTGTCTCTGTCTCTTTCTCAAACATAAGTAAACATTAAAACAAAAAAAAAATACTTTTTTTCTTAATATATTATGAACATTTCTCCATGTTAATGCATTTTCTTCAAAACCCTAATTTTAAGGTTCCACGATATTCCACCGTATAAATAAATGTATGACAATTTGTTTAAGTAGAATCTAATTGTTGGACATTTAAATTATTTCCAATTTTTGTTTATTTTAAAGAATGCATATTATATGTAAATATCTTCCACATCACTATTTTTTTCTTTCTTTATTTTTTTTACTTTTTTAAAAATTTGTTTGTTTTTGAGAGAAAGAGCAAGAGCATGAGCAGGGGAGGGGCAGAGAGAGAGGAAGACATATAATCCTAAGCAAGTTCTGTGCCATCAGCACAGAGCCCGACTCAGGGCTCAAACTCACGAAACCATGGGATCATGATCTGGACTGAAATCAAGAGTCTGACGCTTAACCGTCTGAGCCACCCAGGTGCCCCTACACCACTATTTCTTTAGGATAAATTCCTAGAAGTGGGATTGCTGGGTTGACGGACATAAACTTGATTATGACTTTTTGATTCATAGAAGACATCCAGATGGCCAACAGACACATGAAAAAATGCTCAACATCACTAACCATCAGGGAAATACAAATCAAAACTACAATGAGATACCACCTCACACCTGTCAGAACGGCTAAAATCAAAAACACAAGAAACAACACGTGTTGGTGAGGACGTGGAGAAAAAGGAATCCTTTTGCACTGTTGGTAGGAATGCAAACTGGTGCAGCCACTCTGGAAAACAGTATGGAGGTTCCTCAAAAAACTAAAAATAGAACTACCCTATGATCCAGTAATTGCACTACTGGTTGTTTACCCCCCAAAATACAAAAACACTAATTCCAAAGAATACATGCACCCTTATGTTTATTGCAGCATTGTTTACAATAGCCAAATTATGGAAGCAGCCAAGTGTTGATCAGTAGAAGAATGAATAAAGAAGATGTGGTATGTATATATAATGGAATATTATTCGGCCTTAAAAAGAATGTAATCTTGCCATTTGCAACAACATGGATAGAGCTAGAGAATATAATGCTAAGAGAAATAAGTCAGTCAGAGAAAGACACATACCATGCTTTCACTCATATGTGGAATTGAAGAAACAAAACAAATGAGCAAAGGAAAACACAGAGAGAGAAACAACTCAAGAAACAGACTCTTAACTGTTGAGAACAAACTGAGGGTTACCAGAGGGGAGGTGGGTGGGGGGATGGGTGAAATAAGGGGTGGGAAACTAAAGAGTACATTTGTCCTGATGAAAAAAATAATGATAATAAAATAAAATGAATAAAAATTATAAAATTAATATGTGCTCATAAAATATTACTTGTTTAAAGTAAAAAAAAGATTTTTGATTCATATTGTCAAACTGCTTCCCCAAAACACCATAACGAATTATTCCCTTCTCGGCAGCCCAGGAGCACACGTCTCACCACATGGGAGGACTTCTCCTGACTTTATTCAAGTAAATTCAGGATAGTTCGGTGAACTTAATCCCCAAAAGGTAACGGGCTTTCATTTTTCCATCTGTCCAAAACCAAAAGACCCTGGTGCTTGTGAACTGGTGTGAGAGCATCATTTCACATGCCGCTTGAGAACTAGAAGAACCAAAATCCCCAAGAACACAAAAATATGGACATTTGAAAACATTTTCAGCTGTTTTGAAACTTTGCTTCCCTGTTTTCCAAAATGACTATTCATTTACTTGCACAAAACATTTTAAAATGCAGTTGTCATCTATTCCATGCCTCCAAGAGCTGGGCAGTTTGTTTTATAATAAATGGTGGCCTTAGTTCGGACCATGTGATCGAAGGGCATTCAGCACACGTCGGAGCCTCTAATCACAGCCTGTAATCTCGTGTTCACATCTCTCTCTGGCATATCCTACTTGACCCTGCTTATTGAAGCACTTTTATTGTGCTGGTTAAAAGGACAAGGGATTGAGCAGAAACAAAAGTGAGGTCTGAGAATTGTTTTTATGCCATGTGCCCCAGTCCAGCTCTACCGCCGGATGAATAGAAACTATCTGGAATCTAGCCAAAGCCACTTGATGGAAAGCTCTGACTTCCAAAAAGTGTTCCTGGTGCTTTTTAGAAGCATCACAATTTTCCCAGGTTGAAAGAGAGGGGTCTGTCCGCTCACAATGAGAGCACAGCTAGCTAGGTAGCCAGCCCTATAATCCAGCGTTCGTCAAACTTTCCGTACAGAGCTAAACAGTAAACACTTTAGATTTTGCCAGCCAGACGGTCTCTGATGCAGCGGCTCGATTCTGCCACTGTTGCGAGAAAGCACCCATAGATGCTATGGGACCCAATGGGTGTGGCTGTGTACTGATAAAACTTTACCCAAAAGGGCCATGGCAGGATTCGACCACCAGGCAGTAGTTTACAACCTACTACTTATCTTTGAAGTCTTTCCTACTCTGAAATTCTTCAAATCTGTCACTGGGCTTGGACTTCTGGGGCATGTGGCATTTTGGATTTGGGTTGTCCAACGTGGGCTGCTGTTTGGGATGAGGGTGGGGAAGAGGGAAGTTCTGCTGATCTCCAGATGCAAATGGATTCGGTATACTGGCCAGTAAAAACCACCAGTTGGAAGAGGCCAAACATAGGGTTTTCTCCCTTTCTCTTTTGGCTCAGATGTTACCATTTGAATTTTTTTTTAATTCAATTCCTGTTAAATTTCTTCAATCACGGTGCATCTTCCAGTTCTAAGGTGTGCTGAATGTGTTCCTAGACTGTGTTGTGATGAGAAGTGGCCAGTGGAACCTTTCAGCTCTTCAGACGACAGGCAGAAGGCAAAAGTGCGCAGAGGGCTGGGAACCCAAGGGGGGCGGGGGCGCGGCTGAAGTCCGGCCCCACCTCTCGGATTCTTCTACAGGGAATATGAGTCAGGATGAATCACCCTCTGACAACTGAAGTGCCTACTTCCAGGGCAGCCTCAAAAGGGAAACCGAGCTCCAATATCTCCTCTTCCTTTTCACCAGCAAAATTCTCTGGAGGGGGCAGTAGAACTTTTTCAAGTTCCTAGTCTGTGTTTTTAATTCAACATCTGTGTTTGCCCCAGTGCTTCTGACATCCTAGACATCCCCATCTTTTTTAATCCCCACCCTTGCCTTACAGCAATGTATTTACTGACCTCCAGGCTCCTGGTTGTGCCCTATAGTCTCTTTCTATTAACCTTAAATATGGTCATTCCCAAAATTTCTGTCCTTTGTTCCTTTCCGTGTATACAGTTCCCCTTTTGAGATCTCATTCATTTCTAGGTCTGTATGTCTTTGTGATCAACCCCCGTCTCTTCCTGCCTTTCGCTTGAGCTTCAATATTTCATCTAGACCCTAAACTCAACATGTCCAAAGCTGGATTTAGGAACTGCCTCAAACTGAGTACTAAGGGTCTTAAGGGTCCTAAGGGTCCTTTCAGTTTGTGGCATCTTTCACCATCCCAAACTCAAAACCCCAGAATAATCGTTTATTTCTCCCTCTTCTTCAATCCAAATTGTATCCATTCTTCTGTTCCCAGCTCCTCTGCCTGGCAACCCTCACCTTCTATTTCTGCCGCTCATTTCCTGGCCATTTAACTGTATTCTCTGCCTGCAGACTGGCCCCTGTGCAGCCCATCTTGAGCAAAACCACCCAGATTAACATTTTAAAGCTGCATGTTGAAGTCATTTACCTATTGAAAACCAATCTGTGGCTTTTCATTTAAACAAATCCTCAAGACCCTCCATAACCCAGAGCCACGCTGTTGTTGGCTTTTTCAGCACCATTTCCCCGTGTGAACTCTACACTTCAACAAATGTGGACCACTCGTTATTCTTCTGACATGCCTAGGGGTCCTTTCTTTAGTGACTGCTTTTACTTATCTCTGATACTAAAATGTCTTCTGTCTAGGGGTGCCTGGATGGCTCAGTTGGTTAAGTGTCCTACTCTCAGGACATGATCTCGCAGTTCATGAGATCAAGCCCCACATTAGGCTCTATGTTGACAGCCCTGAAGCCTGATCCAGATTCTCTCTCTCCCTCTCTCTCGGCCCCTCCCTGACTTGCTCTCTCTTTCTCTCTCTCTCTCTCTCTGTTTTCCTTTGCTCATTTGTTTTGTTTCTTCAATTCCACATATGAGTGAAAGCATGGTATTTGAGACACATCACTATAAGACAGTCAGTTACCTCTCCTGTAGATAATGAACTCACCGAGGGCAGAAACTGACTTGCCCATTGTGTGTATCCAATTAAGAGTATTGATCAAATACATAAGCATTAATGAGAGAAGAGTATTGTTTTTGCCATTTCTGGAGAAAAGATCCACAAAAGTCTTTGGGGGGTTAAGTTTTTTGTATCTTTTAACTTATTTCAAAGACTAGCACAGACATGAATTTCATTGGTGGGCCTTAATAAATATGAAATTCACCTTGACAACAGCAACAAGTAAAACAGAATGGCAGCCTCTTCCCAATGACCTTATGCTTAAAAACATTTTTAAGTGTGTAACTACAGCAAGATTGTACATAATGAAAAACCATCAAAGGAACTATATAAAAACACATATTTCAATGAAAATGTGGAATATAAACATAATTGTATTTATATACAAAGAATATGAACATACAGATAAGGACCGGATAGGGGAAATCACACGCTAAAAGATCAAATTTCAGATCTATTTGTTGTGGTAAGATGTTTCTCCCTCCTGGTTACAGTTTAATATTCTTTACTGCTCTTACAAAATAATCTGATCCCCACAATTAAAAAGTCCAAAGCAGAGTATTTTACCCAGAAGAATATGAATTGTCCAGAAAGCCGTTATGCAAGAATCCTACCTCTAAAAGGTAATCAATCATTTTCTACTATCTCTGACACAGAAAGTCTTTAATGTCTTTTTCCTTCATGTCCTCGACTTCCTGCAGTTCCCAGAATGTGTTTCCATCAGCCTTTCATTACACAGTGTCAGTGCGTGGCCTGCAGTTCTTTGTTGTGTATTAGCCGAAAGCTTGACCACATGACGGTCTCAGACATTTAATTCAGTAGGATGGAGAAGCTTCTGGTCAACGTCATCAGACTGGGGGGAGAGAAGAAGAAAGAAGAAGGAAACTTTAAACAATTACCTCTTCTTTCAGATGGCGCGGTTTTTCATAGAAAAAGCTTTGAGCAAAACTCGGCTAGGTCTTGAGGGCTTCTACGAAGCTACCATAGAGACTTCAGTTATAAAATAAATGCAATTCTTTCTTTAGTGACGCTCGTCCTCATCACTAGCTGAAACGTCCCTCAAACAGAGCAATCCCACACACACTGCCAAAGAGAAAACTCTCCTTCGTGTACACCTTGAGGAAAAAAATAGTTGTACGTGATGCCTGACCAACACATACAAGCTATTCAAGATGTGAGGATGTGAAGCTCTTTGAATTACCCACCAACTTAAGTCAACACATGCTGTTTTCTTACCCAAAGGAACAAATTCAAGTATACCCGGCTGGGCTCAGGTGACAACAGATAACACTTAAATATAGATCCTTTTCCTTCAGGTTCAGAAAAAATGGACATAGTTTTACTCTTGCTTTTCTTTCTTTCTTTTTTAATGTTTATTTGGGGGGGGGGGGGAACAGGGGCAGAGAGACAGAGCATGAGAAGGGGAGGGGCAGAGAGAGAGGGAGACCCAGAATCTGAAGCCGGCTCCAGGCCCTGAGTTGTCAGCACAGAGCCCAACCTGGGGCTTGAACCCACGAACCGTGAGATCATGACCCGAGCCGAGGTCGGACGCTTAACCAACTGAGCCCCCCAGACGTCCCTACTCTTGCTTTTCATCTGAAGAATTTTGTAAGCCTAGTCAACTTCCAATAATTAATAATAATAATTGCTCTTACCAACTACTTACCATGTGCCGGACATCGAGGCCTGCCGCACGGCCCACCCTCGCCACTAGAACTGGAGACAAGGTAGGCCAGGCGGCCTCTTGTCGGGATGCCAGTCCAGTAAAGGGCACTAAAACATGACCAGAAATGTAACTGTTACCGGAAACTGCATTTGGTGCTTGGTGAGTGTCAGGCCAAGCGACACAACCAGGCCAAAGAATAGGAAAAGGAAGGGTTTTACTTTAAGCAACAAGTAAAGGAAAGCACCAGGGATCTTTCCCAAAGCAGTGTCTCCTCCAACAATAAAACAGGGGAAGTTTTAGGCTAAGGGGCATACATATTCACGGAGGGGGCAGTGCAGGGGTGGGGGGGAGGCATTCAGCATGGAAGTCATCCCAAGGTGAGAGAATACAGGTCAAAGTCAGGAGGGCCAGCAAGGGTCAATGTCAACAAGTCTCTGGCTCCAGTCGCTGCATTATCTGAGTGCTCACAGGGGTTTCGATCTTGCAGAGATAACTCAAGGATGTGCCTCAGGTCAATCTCCACTTTTGAATCAGCACTGGGAGTTTTACCACCGATTTCTTGTCCCCGATGTGGTTAGGGTTTCTCCTGGCCCGATAGGGGCTATTTATTCTTACGTTCTTTCACAAGACGCCCGGGGCCTAACATGCCTTTTTCTTGTATCGCCAAAAAGCTAAGTCTGTCTTTTTTTTCGGGGGTGGGGGGGGACCCCTAACTCTCTCTCTCTGCTTACACGACCACACGGAGAATCGGTGTTTGCAGACCGCCTCTCAGCAAGAGCGGCAAGGGTGGTGGGAGGATGGGCTTTGGTCGGCCATTTGATCGGCTTGAGGCGATCCCCCAAGGACAGACGCAAACCACAACAGATGGCCCCCAGACTGCCTCCTCTGGAGGGCGCCTCCGGGCGACCCCTGGTCCGCCGAGTGCGGTGTGTAAATCGGAGGCCCGAGCGGACTCCCGGGGGACCTTTAGCGAGAGGCTGAGTCCTCCCTCCTGGCCTCCTTTTTACCCACCAGCACTCCCAGGGCAGCGTCTCCAGTAACTCCTGTTTGAAGAATGTTCTTTTCAGGGGGTGCCAGCCAGATCGGGACGCCACCCGGCGCTGCTCGCCTGACTCCTACGCCGGCCCCGTGTCCGGGGCCAGCGCCACGGCCCTGCCGGCGTCCCCCCCCCCCCCCCCCCCCCCCCCCCCCCCCCCCCCCCCCCCCCCCCGCCTCCCGCCGGCGGCCGGGAGAGGCAGCCCTCCGTCCGCCTCTTCGTCGACTGCGGCCGCCGCCGGAGGTCGGAGCGCGAGGCCGGCCCGGGGCCGGGGCTCCCTTCCCCCCACTCCCTTCCCCCCCCTCCCCGGGCGCCCACGCCCTCCGGCACCCGTGTGAGCCCTCCTCGCCCCGCTTGGCTCAGGCCCCGCCGCCGCGTTTAATGTCCCCGGTGACCCTGCGGCTCCGTTTCGAACGCTGCCGGAGACAGACTCGGCGGTGCTCCCGACGGCCTTCCGCCGCGGCCATGAGCCCGGGGGTCGGCGTTTCACAGCCCTCGTTCAAGTGAACGGGGCGGCTCGGACGTGCCGGGCAGGGATCGGCTGACCCGCGGCCGTGGCAGACTCGGAGCAGAGCGAAGCACGGGCGCGCCGGGCGGTCCCAGGCCCGACGCGCCCACGAGGCCACTTCTCCCTCGTTCCCGCGGCCGCACGACAAACTCGCTTCCACCGCGGAAGACCCGGCTCCGGCCGCCGCGCTTTCCCTGGCCTTCGCTCACGTTGTGTCTCGTTTCTTCTCCCTGTCCGTCCCGTTAGATTATGAGGAACACTTTGAGGGAATACCATTCGTCTTTGTTGACCCAGTGCCTGGCAGGCCCGAAACCGTCGTAGGTCTTTCAATCGTCCTTGAAAGAGGTGGAAACGCCCGTTCAGCCAGTCGTGGAAGGCATGGCGAAGGCGGCTCTTTGACATGCACGTTTTTCTCAGGAGCGAAGGAACGACTGAGGCCAAAGAAACCAGGTGGTGGCCATTTCACATGGGAGATAGAGACAAGGTAGATAACTTTGCATGCTGAATGATTAAATACGATTCCCCAAATACCTCATTCTCAAACCAACGTGCAATTATTTCCTCAGGGGTGTTAATATTCCAAGCCATCGGCTATGAATTAATGTTCTACCTCTTCAAGACATGTTCCCATATCTTGAACGTACCAATTTTATGAAATTGGAACTTTCTTGATATGATAAAATAGACATCATGACGTTTACCATTTTAACCATTTTTAAATGTGCAGTTCGGTGGTATTGAGTCCATTCGCATAGATGTGCAACCGTCGTCACTGTCCACTTTGAGAACTTCTTCACCTTTCCAAGCTGAAACTCTGTACCCATTAAACAATAATCCCCTGCCCTCCTCTCCCCCCGTCCCCTGGCAACCCCCGTTCTACTTTCTGTCTCTATGAATTTGCCTATTCTAGGTACTTCATATAAGTGGAATCACACGACGTTTGCCCTTCTGTGTCGGGTTTGTTCCACCATAACGTTTTCAAGGCTCGTCCATGTTACAGCATGTGTCAGTATTTTGCTTTTCCTTTTGAGGTTGAATGATATTCCTTCGTATCCGTAGATTACATTTTTTTTTTATCCATTCATCCGTTGACAGACAATTGGAGAGTTTCCACCTTTTGGCTATTGTGAATAAATTTAAAATGTTTAAGTAACACATTTAAATAATTTAAAAATGGAGCAGTACTAAAAGCCGTATAATGAAAACTAGCAGTCTCCCGTCTGCCATCCTGTTGCTCTCCAAAGGGAATAACTTTCATGTCGTTAAGCTCCATTTCCTGGTCGTTTCAGCCATATTTCTAAATGCACTTGTAGTGTATCTTTTTTTTTTTAACTTTTTAAAAAAAATTTTTAACGTTTATTTATTTTTGAGACAGAGAGAGACAGAGCATGAACAGGGGAGGGGCAGAGAGAGAGGGGGAGACACGGAATCCGAAACAGGCTCCGGGCTCTGAGCCGTCAGCCCAGAGCCCGACGTGGGGCTCGAACTCAGGGACCACGAGGTCGTGACCTGAGCCGAAGTCGGACGCTTAACTGACGGAGCCACCCAGGCGCCCCCGTTTTTAACTTTTTAATGTAATCTGCTGACCACCACCCCTCCATCATAGAAAAGCTGACTCTCCTTCCTATTGCACACACCCTTCTTATAACTATAGCAATCTCCCCTCTACCGTTGTGCCAATACAACTACATCACACATTTTGATAAAATACATTGATAGTGCTATATGTGCCAGTCGGGGTCCAGCTGGGAGACAGAAACCATACCAGTAATACGAACAGAGAAACTTTAACAGGAAGAATGATTAACTAGCAACTAGGGAAATACCTGAGATACAGAGAACCCTAAAGAATACAGAAACATCAGGTGTACAGAGAAACTAATATTTCCAGGATGGAAGGGGAGTGCCCACGGAAGGGCCCGCTCAGAAAAGCCCTCTCCCCAAGGTGGACAGGGTGTGGTTGTGGCAGAGAAGTGTGATGAGGTGCTGAGGCTGGGCTAATACCCAGGAACCCACCGCTGAGGTGCCGGTGAATCTCACTGGGAAGCTTCCTACTGAGAATCTGTTGGGCAACCTTACCATGAACACGAGGAAACCAAATCCGGAAACCCAAGAGAAGCCCCTTCCTCTTTCAGTGTCCACCAGTGCCTCTTACTGACGAGGTTTGACATTGTGACATCAGCAAAAGAAATCACAGAGTCCAGCTCCAATATCACAAAGGAGGGCAAAGACGGGTGGGTATAGAGCTGAGATGTAATATAATGACAAACAGCACACCATGTTTCTGAGACATAGGTAATCGGAAACCCCCTTCACCACGCTTCATTGCCTCCCATCTAGGTTGGTCTCCTATTTCCTGGATCCATATCTTCCCTCTTTCTCCATTTATAATCTCATTTTAGTAGAAGTGTCACTTCTTGACAGCTACCTAAGAGGTAAACTTTCTGAGAACATGCATCCTGAAAATGTCCTTACAGTACCTGATAGTTTGGCTAGTTACAGAATTCTAAACTCACTTTCCCTCAGAATTTTAAAGGCATTGCACCATTATTTTCTAACTTCCAGCACTGCTGTTAAAAATCCTGATGACATTCTGATTCCTGATCTTTTGTACGTGATCCCTTTTTTGGATTGTTTTTCTTCCTCTGCGGAAGCGTTAGAGGATCCTTTTTTCCTATATAGATTTTTGAAATTTCACAATGATGTGTCTTGGTCTGAATCATTTTAAATTAATCTCTCTGGGCATTCTGTGCCTTTTCAATATGGGTAATCCTGTTCTCTAATTCTGGGAACTTTTCCCATATTATATCTCTGCCATTTTCCACACCTGCACTTTCTCTGTTCTCTTTCTGAAACATCTAGTTGTTTGATGTCGGACCCCCTGGTTTGAACCTCTGGGAAGCTGCCCACTGACAATCTGTTGCACTCTGAGCACTGAAAACAAGAAAACCAAAGCCTGAAATCCAGAAGCCCCTTCCTCTTGCAATGTCCTCCAGCGCCCTCTACTGACAAGGCTCGACATTGTTACATGGGCAAAGTGAGTGTTCATGGGGTTCAGCTCCAATAGCATTTAGAGATGAGAGGCAATATATTTTCCTTTCTCACACTTTCCCTTTTTTCATTTTTTTTCTTGGCTTTATGAAATTTTTCTCAACCTTGTTATCCAGTTTTCCTACTGAATATTTTATTTCTGCTATTGTAAATTTTTTAGTCTTTTTTGAGTGTTCTAATTTTTTTTAAGGTTTTTGTTTTTGCTTTTTCTTCCACCTTCTTCATTTTGATCTCCATATTTCATTGAAGCTTTCCTCAAATGTTTAGTCCATCTTTCTCAAAAATGTAAAAGCACCTGAGAGGAAGCTCTGTGGGTGTGGGTAAGTTTCCCGACTTTTGGAGTTCAGTATATGTTCACTATAGATTGTGATGTCAGCGACTGTAGGTATCTGTCTTTTGTCTTGGGATGGTTGTTTCCCAAGAGGAATCCTCAGATCTTCTGCCAGATAGGCTAGAAGCCTGGTCTCAAGCATCCTGGGCACCAAAGGCCAGGACTCTCGCTTTCAATCCTGTTTCCAGAAAAGCCTTTCACTCCTGCCTCAGTTATGCCTGGTTTGAGTCCCAGGTCTTTCAGTCTCACCCTCCACTAAACCCCCAGACTTCTACAGGCGTAGGGAAAGGCTGCATAGATTGAGGAGAGGATTTTGCAAAGGGCTAAATGACTTCTTTTGTAGACTTTATTTTAAATTATTGTCATTTCTACACCCAACATGGGGCTCGAACTCATGACCCCCATAGATCAAGAGTTGCATGCTCTTCTGACTGGGCCACCAGGCGTCCCTGTTTTGTAGACTTTTAAACAATCTCCTGTATCCTATCTTCAGAGTAACTGGTGTCTCCAGTTCCTAAGACTTTTGCAGGTTCCGGGCATAAATCACTAGCATTTTGTTAGCTTATCTTTTTGCAGACATACATGTTTCACTTTCTAGAAACTGTAGTGTAGTGAATAAGCACACAGTCTCCGGAGCCATCATTGCTTACTGGAACCCTGGTTTCATCACCAGCTGGTGAGCTTGGACAAGTTATTTAGGCTCTTTGTACCTCAGTTTCTCCATCTGTAAAGTGGGGATAATACTACTGTATAATAGCTTATATCAAGGGTTAACACACTACAATCCTCAAACCAAATCTGGCCCACAGCCCGTTTCTGTTTGTTTTTTTAATGTGAACTAAGAACGGTTTTACATATTTAAAGGGTTGCAAAAACAAAAACAAAAACAAAAACAAAAAACCTGAACTCACAGAACATGTGACAAAACCTTAAGAGGACCACAGAGCCTAAAATAACCTATTTGGCCTTTTACAGAAAAAGTTTTCTGTCCCCTGGCTTATAGCGTAGTTGTATTAACTGAATTAATACAGCTGAAGCATAATTTAAAATAAAGTCATTCATTCATTTATTCCCAAGGTAGTTTTCAGCATGTCAGTGGCATTTAAAGCCATTGAGACCACACAAGAATCCCAAAGGATTAAGTTAGACAAAAGAGGCCCAAGACCTGACCTCTGGGCACCCCAACTTTAAAGAAATCAGAGGATAAGGAGGATAGCAAAAAAACACCGAGAAGAGGAGCTCTATGAAATAGGAGAAAAATCATAATGTAGAACACTGGAAACTAAGTTTTAAAAAGCATTTCAAAAAGGAGGAAGTGGTCTACAGTTTCAAATGCTTCTGATACGTAAGTAATACGATGAATTAGAATTGCCCGTTGGATTTCACCACAGAGGTCATGGGTGACATTAGTGAGCACAATTAGTGGAATGATGGGACAAAAACCTTCTTAAGAGGAAACAGAAGAGAAATTAAAAGACCATGAGAATATAAAACGATTTTGAGGAATTCTTTTAAAAAGAGGGGTGGAGAAATGAGGTAGAAAAGTAGTTAAGAGGTTTTAAAGATGAGATCCACAAGAGATAGTATGCTAATAGAAACAATCCATATGCACTTGGTGGGTAAAGGTGATGGTGGGATCAGTGGAAGTCTCTTGACTGCTTTAACATTGCATTAATTATTTTTGTTGAATTAGGAATCAAGGTAAACGACTTAAGCAGGGGTTGGCGAACTACAGACTAGCAGGCCAAGTCTTACCCACAGCCTGTTTTTGCATGGCACACTAGCCCAACACTAGTTGGGAAATTAATTTTAAAATATTTTGTGACACATGAAAACCACATGAAATTAAGTTTTCAGTGTCCACAAATAAAGCTTTATTGGAATATAGTCACGCTTTTCATCGACATATTGTTATGGCTGCTTCTGCAATACTAGGGCAGTTGAACTGCAAGAGGATTATGTGGTGCTTTCCTAGGTTCAGGCTGCTACTCAGTGACTTAGTTATAAGAAAACAGTGTCTCAAGTGCCACGTGTATTGCCTTACACCAATATTTAATTTTGGGGGTTTTTTACCAGTACAAACCCATCATGTCAAAACGTTTTTTGAATGTCACACTCCTAAAGCACAGTGGAGTGTGCATTAATTTATCAAATTAGAAAGCATTGCCTTTTTATGCAATGATACTATGGCTGTGCTAAAAGAATGCAACAGCCACAGACATGACCAGACGGGGCATTCATCACAGTATTTTCAACTCAGAGGAAAGCAATGGTCAGAAAAATAAGAAAACTTAATATGGGATTCCAGCAGAATTTCCTCACAAAAAAGAAAATATTCACAAACTGCAACCAAAATAAGTTTCCAAGTGGTTCATTTGTTAGCCAAGCAAACCATTTACCAATGGCAAATTAAATCCTATCTGATTGCAGCAATGTATCCAGATAAAATAAGCTTAGTCTTTTAAGTCATTTAAAAATTTAAAAACAAGGTAAATGATTTCAAGTGGCTTTTCTTAGCCCTTGAGGAGTCAAAAGATTTTTTTTTTTTAAACCAGTATTGCTTAGTTGTCTTTTCAAGCAGTCAATGCCAAGTTTGAAATGACTGAAGAATTAGCCTCTATGAACAGTATGTAGGTAACTACAGGCAAGAATATTTTCAAAGAAGTTGGGAAAACCCTAATTTAGTAAAACCTGAAAAAGATGGATGCAATAGTGGCAAAAAAAAAAAAATGTATATGGAGTATAAACACTTAGTTGAGATGTAAATGTTTAAAGCCCATGGTTGGTTGTTCACGGTATTGTTCTCCAGCAGGTACTTCAGTTGAATCTGTCATGTGTTAATGAACCTGTCCTATCAAGGGTGAACTTCATTCATTCTCATGGACTCAACCATCATCCATCAGTTCTGTGAATACGTCAGATAAGAAGCTGAATATCCTGAATATCCTGACAGCAGTCTGATGGCTTATCAATAAGGTGATATTGTGAGGTTTTGAGTTCAGGGCCTTTCCATTGAGGAGAACCATACTCAACCACTAATATTGAACACTGAATAACTTTGGAAATTAGTTTTTGTTAGACTTGATAATGGGTCCTTAATAAATTCAACCTCGTATTACAAGGCGAAACAGTGCTTTTATAAAAAACACATTGCTGTAATTTCCAACAACTAATGTTGCTTGAACCATCCAGCTGCTTACACTTCTCATGCCGTTGGAAGTTAACAGCAGCACGTTCACTCCCACACATATTTATAGCAGCTGCATCTTCCAAGCGCAAACTACAGCTCCAGCAGTGTATTTCAAAGATCAATGCAAGTGTAAAGGAAAATTCCAGATTTAAAAATTCATTTAACTGTGCAACTGACGATATTCCATCTAAGTTTCAATTAGAAGTGATTCATCTGCAACATGACATGCTAAAAGGCCACCATCAAGAATCTTAATTGTATAAATGCCTCCATGTGATGAAGATGCTTGGTCAAAATCATAGAGTCGTGGACTCATCAGTATTTGGCAGTACTTATGTTTGAAAAGATAGTTTCAAAGCTGAAATGCACAAAATCTAACAGATGAACATTTGCAATCAACTTTGATAGCAAACTTTGAATTCCAATTAAGCAAAATACTGCCCCCAAAAGCATTCCACCCTTCTCAATAGATCTAGATTAGAAAAAGTTGTACTCTAAATTACTAGATTTTGAATTTCGTCAATAAATTTGTGGAAACGTATTTTCTCTACATAATAGTATCTACATAATAACCTCCATGTTGCCCAAAATATAGATTCTCTGGCCTTTTACAGAGTTTGTCAGCTTTTAAGGATGGGGGATGGGAGATTTGAGAAGAGGGAAAGGTATGAAATAGTAACCTAGGAGAGTGAGACAAGGAATGGACTAGAACAGTGCTGGTGATGGTTGTGTCTCTCTCTCAGGTATGCCAACCTGCAGACCTGCAGGTGAGGGCAGGCGAAGGGCAGTGTCGTAGGTGCGGCAATTACTAGCCTTGCGTGGTCTACCCATTTAGCCATCTGGTTTCTATCTTCCAAAATGTTGCTGTATCCTCACCTATCACTTTTGTCTTGGCATACGCTTACTAAACGCTTGTTCTATCACTGAAAAGCAGTTCATGGATGACTGGTGTAGACTGAGAGGATTACCCACTTTCATGTCTGTAACAGTAAACAGACAGCAAAAGGTTAAGGAGCACATATGAGCTTTCCCACATAAAATCCTCAATTTGGATCACAGCCCCAGCACTGTTTTTGTGGCCCTAAGCACTTAACTGATCTGTGAATTGGAGAGAATACAAACAAACCTCATGGGTTATCACACAAAAAGCACACCAATAACTATTGATTTTATTCCCACTCTTCCAAAAAAAAAAAAAAAAAAAAAGCCCCAAATTTATAGAAAACAGGCAGAGAAATAGGTCTATCTCAGTCCACATTAGTTTACTTATTTCAAAATGAGAAGCATGTGTCTCCATAGCTCACAATTCTCTGGAGCTCAATGTGGATAAAATTAAGTGCCATTTGAAAACAAAACGGGAGGCTCGGACATCAATACATCCTTCCGTAAATGTGGAGTTTCCCTTACTGAGTTTCCTAGAGGGCTTTCAAACTTTGACTGAAAAGCATTAAGAAATAGATTTTATATTTGTCACCCGATACCCAAATATACAACAAGTTTCATGAGGAAAATACCTTTATTGTGTTCTATTCCACTCAATTCTGTTTTAAAAAATGCTTGTGGGCAATTTTTTTTGACTGTAGGCCTTCGGGTTTTTAACCCAGGAATTAAAGATGCTCTGTGGGGCACCTGGGGGGCTCGGTCAGTTAAGCAAGCCTCTGACTCCGGCTCAGGTCATGATCTCGCGGTTCATGAGTCTGAGCCCTGCATCAGGCTCTCTGCTGTCAGTACGTGGTCCGCTTCAGATCCCCTGTCCCCCTGTCTGCCCATCCCCTCCTTCTCTCTCTGAAAAATAAATTTTCAAAAATGCAGCTCTGAGACCCACTGTAAATCTGTTTCAATCTCCAGAGACAGGTCAGAAATCTGCATTTTAACAAACTTCACAGGTGACTTTTAAGTGTCTATATTTTGAACACTACTACAAGTTGAGCCCTACTTCCCAATCCCCTTGGCCCTCATAAATGGAAGGTTATAGAAACTCAAGCAGTACTAGTATACACAGCATAAATTAAAGACACACACGCCCACAGAAACACAAGCAAGTGTTCAAAGGCACAGCAAAAATCAGGTGTGACTTTATGGATCATAGGCCCTGTTTGAACGGTTCCTTTATTTTGTAAGTTAATGAATTTCAAAGTACTTATAATCAATTATTAATTCATTCAACAGACATCTGTTAACACCTAGCTTAAGCTAGGAACTTTTATAGGTGCTTGGGATACAGCAGGGAACAAAAAACTCCCTACCTTCAAGAACTTCCATTCTAGTAAGATATATTCTGCTGCTGCAGCGTGATCATAAAAAACCGAATTGAAAAACACTGATAACCTTTGAGAAACTTCAGTGTGGTAGATGTTCACTGCTATTTTTCAACTTGCATCTTCCTCTTCACCCTAAGAGTAGCTGGCACCTCTCCCTTTCCAGAATGGGAAACAGATTGGCGTAATAGGGAAACCTGGAACTGTGGTCAAGAGTTAAAGAGTTGAGCTAAGAGGAGGATATTGATAAGTGACTTGACTATTAGTTTGCTTTCTAATACAAGTGATTGTTCTTAATAAGGCCTGAGACCCTCGCTTATTCTGACATACCATCACACTGTCATTTCTCCCCAGCTAGACTGTCATCAAGAGGAGGGGGTGGGTCTTATATCTTGTTGTATTCTCAGCACCTGGCTTAATGCAACTAAAAAAATAATCACTCAAGTTTTTGTTGAATGAATAAACGACTGGCTCCATCACATGACTGCAGCTATTCATAAAGGTGTATCACCTATGAAGAATAATTATGCTACAAATACAAATGCAAAATGGAAAGTAAAAGTAGTTATTTTTTAAGTTTCAGAATTCAGTAATGGTTCTAGAACTGCCATTTATAGTTACGCTTATTCTAAGCATTCCTTGCATGTTTTCTTTAAATCTAATATGCAAATTTTACAGAAAGCCCTCAGTTACTTCTATCAAAACTAAGCAATAAAACATAACAGATGTTTTATTAAAAGGAAAACACTAGATAGAACATTAGTTTTATTACAGCCCTGCAGTTCTTTCTTAGCAATTTTGAGATCTGAAAAAAAATCTAAAAATCTAGTTTTTCCTGTTTGTGACAAAAACTGACCTGAACCATGTAAAGCTTTCTATAGCCATAGTTTATTCTAGTTACTGTGAATATCTGACCTACTGCTGTAGACACTGATTATGGGGTGCTGCCCCTGGCTCCACTGAGGGTGTTATGTAGTCTACATATTTTTGAAAAGGGGAAATTTCTCAATTCTAAAACTCCCAAAGGTTTCTGATCAAGGGTCATTTTACTCATAGTAGCATTAACAAAGGGGGAGGGGAAAAAAAAAAAAAAAAGGCAATTGAAACTCTGTGCTGTATACTATTGCCATCTGCTGACATCACTTTAGAACTACAAATATGTAATCGAAATGGAAAGCCTTAATTTTGCTTATAGGTTTAAGAATAGTACATCCAAGATTTAGAAAATATTCGAGGTTTTATTTCCAAAAGCATTTACTATGAAAAAAAATCCTTAGTGAAGTTTTAAAAAAATATCCTTAATATATTGCACCTTGTGTGTTCCTTCCATCCATATAACATAACCTACAAGTTGAATTACTCACCTTGATTCAATATGGTTTAACACCTTTTAGAATCCTCTCTAATGCATGATGAAGGTACTCTAAGCTTTTCCTTTGGGTGCTATATTTAACTACTCTTGTAATGAGTTGGCCTGAAAGCCAGAGATGAAGACTGGTGTCATCAAAATAGTCAGCAATTGTGCCACTGGCCATTTTAAACAGAGCTAAAAGCACTATCAAGAACGTTACAGGAATCCAATGTTTTATATAATTACAGGTGGTGGTAATGCTATGAAACCTGCTCTAGAACATAAGAGCTTTTTAGGGTTTCTGAGTGTATACAGTGTTCTTTGTTGTAAACGATCATGACTATATTCTATATTCCCTAGGAGTTAAATATACATACAACAATACATCTTGTTCACAACCCATAATTGCAACACTAATGTCTTTTTAATCTTTTACTTTCTCTTCCTCCTTAACTACCATGGTTGGCAATAGTTCTTTGGCACAAAGGAAATATGTAATGAAGACCCACTGTTTAAGTTTTATAACAAAACTTAAGTTTCATTACGCTGAGTTTTCTTCTGAGGAGTTACTTGAATAGGACTTATAAAAATCAGGTATGACACAGCCTGTGTTAAGGCTATTTTAGGAAAGATTTTTCCCCTCCAAGAAAATGTGTTTCTAAATAAATCATAAGGCTTCAAACATAAATCTGTAAGATCTCCTACTAAGCCTCTTAAAGCCATGTATCAACTATGCTTAATTTGAAACTCCAGAATCAGAAATTAAGGCAATACCTTCATTTTACAGATAAAGAAACTGAGGTCCAATCAGAATCAAGTATGCAGCTGAAAGTCTCAGAAAGAGCTGTAATTATTCTTTTTACTGCACTACAATAGAAAATAAAATACGCTCAGTTAGGATTTACACCTGCCTTCCTTCAAAGATACAAAGACCTCCAATTCTAGACCCAACGGTCTGTGGCCCTCTCTTTGGTTCTATTCTTAATTCTTTATTTACAGATTAAATCTTAGCTTCTCTTTGCTTCTTTTTCCTCCAAAGGCCTAAATTCATGACCTTGTTTAACTCAGTAATTAATTAGGACACCATCTGCCCAGATTTTAAGAACGACTTTCTCTTGTCCAGTTCACTATAAGGCAAGGAATCACAGTAACGTATTTGGGGTGTCTAACATGTAGCTTCTGAGAAAAAAAAAAAAAAAAAAAAAAATAGTACAAATTGAAACATCACTTTAAATGCCTCTACTCTCAAACCCAGACCGATGCAGTTAACCTGTTCTGGACATCAACTGCTATATTTATAAGATATTGTTAGTAGTATCATTTTCAAGTATGATAAACCCAGAAACAATAAAAAGTACTTAACACTGGAAAACAGTATTAAAAATGGTCTATTCCTAAAAACATAGTAAAATGGAATAACTGAAATTCAAATAACTTCTCTAAAAATGAGAAAGGGGCTTATTAAGGGGGGAAATCCAAAAGTATTATAATTTAGTTAAAGAAATTTATTCTTTAAAAATATTTTAATGTACACTTTCATGACTATTTTGTTTGAGGGGAACAAGGACATTATCCTACAGTCGGTGGTAACTTAGAACATAAGTGACATATGTAAAACAATACATTTTGGAAATAACTGGCAAAATAAAAGTGTAAATTTTTATAGTGATTTAAGACTGCATGGCATTTAAGATTTCAGACAAAATGAACCCACATTAGAGTAGTACAAACCAAAAATTTGCAATTTTGACTTCTCCATTACTGTAAACCTTCATGCTATGCATAAATGAGTTGACCTCATTTCCAGATTATCCCATAAATGAGTCACCCATTCCATATTGGCCAGGACAAAGGGAAATTCCATCAGAAAAACAGTGACAAAAGTTTGAATGCACAGTACAATATGCATCTTCTTCTTTCCTGTCTCAAGATGTTTAACACACTGGTGACAACTTGTGTAATATTTTTATGCCAAAAAAAAAAAAAAAAAAGTTGAGCTTCTTGCCTAGAAAAATCTTTTAATGTCTTATATTACCTAATACAGTTTAAAACCTAAAAACTGTGTTAATGAAGATTCAATTTGCATGGGAAACTCACTTTTCTCAATAGGAATAAAAACTTTGATTCATTTTAAATGGCAAAACCTTCAGAACAAAAAAATATAGCATCTCTAATAGACATCTAAAGACAATAAAGTTATATTTACAGGATGCTATAAACAGAAATCACTAAGAAGCAAAAAGAAACTGCTACCATTTCACTGTCCTTTTCTCAGCAGTCAGCTATGACCACACAAACTAAGGACATCCAGGAACCAATGAAATGTATTCTAGGTGAAATAAGTTTCACAGAACAAACAATTCTTATAAAGTTTTGTTTTTCTTTTCCCCCTGAGAGTCAAGTTAATCCTTGGATTGCATTCAAGACAAAAACAAGAGCTCTAAATCCTCAATCGTGTCAAGATCAAAATTATGTAGACATTTCTGTTTAGAAAAGCTAATGTACAATAAATGAGATGTAAATAGCCAGACAAGGTGCTTAACAGTAGCACTGCGGCAGAAATGTATGGTATTTGGGAGAATAAACATTAAGTGACATTTGGGGAAAACGTTATTGCTCTTGATGGAATATAGCACCACTGTGAAGAATAAAAAATGGCTAGGATTAACCACCTTTTAATCAACAATATGCATTTATAGGAAAAGTGCTTAAAGTACTTCTGGAAAAAGGTTAAGTGTGAGGAAATTTTTATAGTATATATTTTAAATGTTACCCAGTTTTCTTAATTAAATAGACAATGAGCAATCTATTTTAGTAAAGTAATATCAGATTTGCTGTGTGATTATCAAATCAACAAATATAAAATTAAGGGACAGGTATGTTATTCAAACTTATAAAACAAATTAGGACATTATAAAGTAATTTTATGCCAAAACCATTTCTGGTAATTATTGCTTAAAAATACAGTGATTATACTTGTGAATTTTTCTATATCATGATTGAGAAAATTTCTTCTGAATGCTAACATTTATCCTAAGCAAAGGAGAAATACCTAAGGGATGTGTAGACGTTGCCTAATCACTGTGGAAAATAGCCCAAATTCCGCCCCACCCCCCACCCCCCACAACAATTTTAAAAAACTAATGTCACCATGGTGAGTCAGGAATCAGAAACAAAACAATATGATTACATACATGCTCTATGAAGTCAGCCAAATGGTTTCTTTATAATAATTTGCAGCCAGCATTTTGCTCAGTCTGTATCAAGTAGGATTTTAAGTAAACTTCCTTATTCTAAAAGAAAAGGTCTAAACAGATAAATTGCTATGCAGAAGCACAAAGTTTTAAAATGCTTTTATCTTCTATAAGAAGTAATTTTAAAAGCCAAACAATCTAACATCAAATGTGATTTCCTTTGAGATAGACTTTATCCATCAGTTTCTTTCTTTGTTCTTCAGTCATCTGAAATATCAGAATTACTACACTGGTAATCTTCATAGTAAAAATGTGATACTCTCTTATTTAAACTTGATCGACCTTCTGTAACAACTATTTTAGGAGCGGCATCTCTAAAAATAATTTTATCCAATGTATCCATCAGTCGTATTTGAAGGCAATATAAAAATCCTAATAAAGTTGGTAAAGTTTTAGAGTACTACTCAGATACTGCAACATGATCTGTATCTTTAAGGGGAAAAAAGAAAAATCAAACTTCTATAAATGAATGGGATTTGGGATACTTATGGTTGGCACAGAAAACAGAATTTTGTACTTTCATTGGACATTTTTACAAAGAAAATGTCTCAATGATCATGTTTTCAACATCATTCTTCATATATATATATATATATATACACACACATATATACATACATATATATATATACACACACATATATATATATATATTATTGACTGGGGTGATGCAGAAAGCCACAAATGAGAAAAGGACACTAAGGTTTTAATAAGGGGAACAAAAAGTTGTTTTCACCAGTATAGATTCACATTACAGTACACCAATATCGACAGCATTCTCTTGTCTATTTTTGGTACAGAAGATGGTATCTCTCTACATAACCTTGTAAGGCTTCAGTAACTAAAACGTAAAACAAACAAACAAAACCCCCAAAAAACAAAACAAAAAACCCAGCCTATTAGTTTACAGTTTATTTTAAAAATTCGGAAAGACACTGCAAGTTCTAAACTTTTAGTAGTGCTACCCATACACAACCATCTGGTAAAGAACCCAGTAAAAGAGCCTCCTTTCAAGGAAGCTTTGCAACAGTAGAGTTGTGCAATATGGATGTTTCTTACTACAAGAAAAAAATTATACATGGCACATTCTCATTCGTATTTTGTAATGTAAAAAGTTACAAACATACCTAATCAAATAAATAATAAAAAAAGAATTTGAATGTATTTGTTAAGTATCCTAAAACCACTACATAGAATAATGGCAACTTTCACTCACAGATTATTTACATGGTAATACCCAGTGTGGGTACACTGCTACAAAACTCAAAACAGAAGGAGTAAACTTGAAATGTTTTCCATAATAAAGATCTAGCAGCATGACTATCTAATGCTGTTTTATCCCGATTGCTTCTGAAACGTTCCTTTTTAGTCTGTGTCTTCGTCCAGTTCATAATTGTCTTTATCATAAATATCTTTTACTAAAAGAACCCGTACAAGCATATTTTCCAAGGTGTTTCGGTCCAGTGAAGTAGATGTGTACCAGACAGGGCTATCTGTAGAACTAGAGCATTCTGGTTGCAAATAAAAAACATCCATTCTCTGATTAAGATTCTGTGGACTTTGGGAGAAAGGAGAAAGTCAATTTCACAGTATATATACAAAATTCCCCACAACTTTCTTTTCTTCTTCCAAGAACAATGCTATTACTACTAACCATATTATGTGGTCAGATCATGTCATTACTTATATTAATTTTTTTTTATCATTAAGATATTTTCAAAGTTAATTTCTGTGATAAAAGATTATTTTCCCACCATTTGAATTCCGTTATTTCACTGAATCCAAAACACCATCAAAAGAAATAATATTTTTAATCATTATTTTAATGTTGCCACTAAACAAGTAGAACACTGTCAATTATAATTTTAAGTTGTAGCAATTATAACATGCATCCCAGTTTCAGAGATAGTAAAATTTGAAAAGTGTGTCTTAAAATTGATGAAATACAGTAGCCCATAAAATAAAAATACCTAATAGCATTATACAATAGAAATTTAACTTTTAAAATACCAACAATACTGAGATAGGGATTTCCAACTAAGAGTTACCACCACTGGAAGATCTAACACTGTTGCAGCCAAACAGGGCCACCCCAAACCAGTCAAAAATATTACTATTATCTGTAGGTGACATCATTAGTTCTTAAGAACTCATTTGGGGACCTATCTATAATTTATACAACTTGACATAAGGAAATGAACTCTTCGTTCATACTAAGCCTTCGAAAATTAAAGAGTACATATATATAAAGCAATGGACAAGCATAAAATAGTTTATGATCTCTAAACATCTCAATGGTTTAACATTTTCTAAAATGCCTGTTGGTATTAGATTGAGGGAACAAAGTGGTGGTATAGTTGAAAAGTATAGTACTTTCAGAACACTATGTAAGACCTTCTTAAAGGAACATTTTCTCTTACATGTAAAGATTTCATTTTCATCTCCATCTCTCTCTTCTACCTTTGAACATACCTTTTCACCAGTGGGTGGGCAAACTATAGCCCATCACTTGTCTGTCTCAGGTTTTAGAACACAATAAAACTGTATACTACAAATACTATAAAAATACTATAGGACCATTTATTTTTAATAGTATATGGCTGGTTTCTGGCTATAACAACAGAATGGATTAACTTCAATAGAGACTCTATAGCCTAAAAAGCCTAAAATATTTACTATCTGACCCTTTACAAAAAAAAAGTTTGTGTCCTATGCTTTATATAATTATTGGAATTGCTGTAATTTAAAAGATGACAATAATAGTAATAACTTCACTAAACAACAATTTCTTAACATATGCTTGAACCTTAAAGTATGAAGTAATAAGCTAGGTATTTTACAATAATGAGACTTACAAACATTAGATGTGAGTGAGAAGTGAGAGAAAAATCTAAGAAAGATCAGTGAAAAAAGTCACCTCTTGGTAGTGTTAAATTCAAGGAAACTAACTTATACTACCATTTAAAAAGTTAAATATCATTAACACTTACCTTTTAGACAAGTAGCATTCAAACATTTTCACAGGACATCTAGAAGGATTGGCTGTATTTTCAATTTGTTCAAATACTGGCTCATCATCTTCATGTTTTCTTTTTCCAGTAGTAATTTTATCTTAAAAAATAAAAATTACATGAACTTCCTGAGACTAATCTTGAAGAAAGAATAGTACTATTCACTCCTTGTATCTGTTATACCAAATATGTGGCTTTTTCAAACAAAATGAACTAAGATGTCTTAAGAAGATATAGGTTGTCTTACTTTATGAAAATGGCAGTCCTTAGAGTCTTAACAAGTGACCCAGGTGGTCTTTACTAAGGCAAAGTTTGGCCATCCCTGCCACAGACAATACAAAAATAAAAATATGTTACATTACCTTCATTATCTGTTCCACATAAGGAAGACACTTGGTATCGAAGACATGCTTTGTTTTCCATTGTTAAAGGATTTTTTTTCCAGTGCCTAAACACAGTGCCAAAGGAAAGTCTTAAGTGTTGTTCCACTGTTTTCAGACCAAAATACTTAGTGTTAAAGTAGAACAGGGTATTCAGAAGAGCTACTGGAGAGTGTGATCCCAGTTGTTTTATCCTCCAGAGATAATCTTCTTCGACTCGAGAAAATATTGACCCTTAAACAGAAATATTTTTTAAAAATTACAACAAATAAAATAATGATCATTTAACCATCTAAAAAAAAAAAATAAAGTTAATTCAAGAACAAACCTATTTCAATCCTCCATTCACATCAGGTCAAAACACACTTTCAGAATTACCTATGCAGCTCTATGACAAAAGAAGCTAGGGAATACACAAGACTATGGAGCTAGCATCTCTGGAATAAGAGACTAGATGTTTGCTTCTGGTCTTCTATAGGACAAGCATACAACGGTCAGAAAGGAATTTAAATCTGCATGATTGCTGGGGAGAAAAAATAGGCGATTTCCATTCACAAACACATTTTCTTCACACATCTAAAACAGATTTCTTAGAGAAATTTGTATCACAATATCCACAGCAGGGCTTAAGAATACACACCCAGTTTCTTACTCCAGAGAAAGCAGGTCACATTTATTACAAAGTTCTTTATAAACACTAGTTATCAACTACATTCATTTCTAATTCAACAAAAGATGAACAGATGAGTTCATGAATAAGGACTCTGAAAAATACACTAATTTAAATTATTTCCTAATTATTTTTAACACACTTTCTGTAAAAATAAAAATCCCAGTAGCAAGTCAGCAACACTTTTATTTAAGAGAGGATTACCTCAAGAACCAGAATACTCATAGGAGACAGATACAATAGTACAGAAGTTACATTAAAAACTCTCAATCCTGAAAAATTTTACATATATATATACGTATATATATATATACACATATATATATACGTGTGTGTGTATATATATATATATATATATATATATATATGTGAGAGAGACAGCAAGCGAGCATTACCATCCGGAAGTATACTTGGTTGCCAACTTCGAAGTATTTTATTCAATTCTTGCTCAAATGTCTGGTATCCTGGATCAATGAATATGTTGTCTTTTCGATTACTACCACACAAGTACTACAATAAAAAAAAAAGTTTCTTGAAGGAAAACCAGCTTATTATAAAGAGTGAATATATACTTATACAATATGTCTTAAGAAAGAAAGCTTATATCTAAAAAAAAAAAAAAAAAAAAAAAAAAAAAAAAAAAAAAAAAAAAAAAACCACCAAAAATCAAAAACCAAAAAACCAGGCACACTAACATAATACAACAGGAGAGATTACTGGCTTTATCTATATACCTAGAAATCATAAAGAAACAAAGTTGCCAATTACTCTTTGGCTTAAAAAACTCAAAGCTGAAATACAAACCCAAGAATCCAGAATGTAAGAACTAGCAGAAATCTTCAGTCTGTCAGATAAAAACAGAATATCTGGTTCCAATGTTCATTATATAGAACATGGAGAAAACAAAATTAGATTTTCAAGTAAGAGTAATTAAATTATAAATTATTAAAGAAAAATTCTGAATTGGATGAAATGTTATTCTGCAGTGGTCTGAGGGTCTCTTCTAGCACTCAATTGTTAAGGAATGCTTTTTTACTTACTGCTTCTCTCTAACTCCTATGAGTCAGTACAAACTTGACTCTAATAACTTACTATGACAAATCTTAACCATGAGAGTTGTTAAGGAATGATTTAAAAACTAAAGTTTGCAAAGTCCATCTCCAGTGGAATCTGGAATAAAATAATGTAAAAGTTAAATGTATGGCAACAACACAACAAAGGGGCAGGCGATGGGAAACTTACACTGTTATAAGGTTCATACGTGATACATAAAGTGATACAATAATATTTGAGGGTAGATAATGAACTGAAGACCCGTATTATAAATCCTAGGGCAACCACAACAAAACTATTTAAGAGGCAAAAAATAAACCAACAGTAGAGACAAAATAGAATCACAGAAAAATAACTAATTCAAAAGAAAGCAGAGAAAAAAAAAACAAACAATAATGAACAGATAAAACAAATACAAAACAACCAATGGCAGATTCTCATCCAATGGCAGCCGTGATTATACTAAGTATAAAAGATCTAAACCAGGGTGGCAAATGAGAGCCAAAGCTGGTTCAGTGCCTATTTTTGTCAGTAAAGTTTCCTCGAAACACAGACACAAGTGACATCTGCATATTGCCAAAGTCTGTTTTCATACTGCAATGGCAGAGCTGAATGGGTGCATGATATATCAGTGTGGCCTGCAAAGACAAATAAAACATTTACTATCTGGTTTTTTATATAAAGGGAAAAAAAAGGTTTGTTGGTCTAAACATACCAAGACAAAGATTGGTCAATTGGACTTAAAAAAAAAAAAAAAAAAAAAAAGCCAGGCCCAACAATATGCTGCTTAACAAGAAACTTACTTTTTTTAAGTTTTATTTTCTTTAAAATAATCTCTGTACCCAGCACGGGGTTCGAACTTACAACCCCAAGATCAAGAGTTGCATGCTCTTGCAACTTAGCCAGGTGCTCAAGACACCTAACTTTAAATATGCAGACACAGATAAATGAAAAGTAAAAGAATGAAAAAAAACCACCATATAATAATCAAATATCAGACTAGCGTATCATCATCTGAACTGATCATTATAATGTTAGTCCTGCTAGTCAGAAGGGAGACAGCATAATTTCAAAATGGCAGAACAAAAGTTCGTAACTGATACCTTGCGAATAGGATGACAAACCAAGTGCCTGGCAATCAATGAAGTGACAGTGTCAGATCCCTTCCCTACTGATGAGTCAGTCAGAGGGCAGAAATTCTATAAAAATATCTGCAAATTCTCAGTGTTATGACTGTAGCATTAATTGGTTAAAATACCAATCTGTTTAATGGGACTATAGTTTTTTAATGTAAAGTTGATGCCCATTATACAAAACAACTGCAGAAGTGAAATCCTCATGTTCAGAACAGCAATTTTTCTCTTTTGTTCTTACCATTTAAAGCAGCAATCATAATGAGAGAAATGATCCTGAAGTAATTTTCAGCTATAAGTCAAGCAATAAGGGGGAAATAACTTTTTTTTTAATGTTTATTCATTTTTGAGAGAGTGCGAATGGGGGAGGGGCAGAGAGAGAGGGGGAGACAGAATCCAAAGCAGGCTCCAGGCTCTGAGCTGTCAGCACAGAGCCCGACACGGGGCTTTCAATTCACAGAGAGATCATGACCTGAGCTAAAGTCGGACGCTTAACCGAGCCACCCAGGCGCCCCAAGGGGGAAATAATTTCTATGTACATTCAGAACCTTAACAACAAGCCAAAAACTACCATGCTTCCAACTCCACTTTACTCCAAGTAGCTCCTAAAAGATGTGCTTTTTTTGGCAATCCCCGATAAATCAAAAGATCTGCTGCTGTTATTGTTACAGAAGGAATGACGATAAACTTTATTAGTCATTGTTGTAGTATTCAAAGCAATACTTTATTATGGTATAGCTGTTATTTTCCATTAAGGCAGTCCCAATTTACAAACACCCAATCTACACAACTTATGAACACCTAATCTGCCCCATCACCAAAGCGCAGTAACTTTTGCTTTTCAGAAGCAAAGGAGAAGCCATCAACACCTTCTAGGAAGTAACCCTGGAAAAAACACGGTGATGGGTCAGGCTTGTCTAAAGAG
>NW_026057576.1:994283-999919 GCF_023721935.1 Panthera uncia | reverse complement strand
GGGAGAGAGAGAATCCCAAGCAGGCTCCTCACTGCCAGCGCGGAGCCTGACACATGGCTTGATCTCATGAACCATGAGATCATGACCTGAGCCGAAATCAAGAGTCAGACACTTAACCAACTGAGCCACCCAAGTGCCCCAAGAGTAGCAACCTTAATAAAAATTTTTACTAAAAAATAATTACTAAATAATTACAG
Organism: Panthera uncia; assembly: GCF_023721935.1. NCBI lineage: Eukaryota > Metazoa > Chordata > Mammalia > Carnivora > Felidae > Panthera > Panthera uncia. The sequence continues at coordinate 999,722 of NW_026057576.1, read as the reverse complement.
AATTATTTAAATTAATAAGTATTCTCTTTCCAAAATATAAATTCCTTTATAAGGGTTCTGGTTTCTCATTGCATTTAGAATGCTTTGGAACAATATTTGAGAGAACTAGAGATCCAGAGATAATTTTGGAACCACTGCACAGAGTATCATTAAACAACAAAATATAGTGTGATCTACACATATAATTTTAAATTTTCTAAAACTTCTAAAATATTTTTAGAAGTTATAGTTAAATATTTTATTTAACCCAATATATCTAAAACATTACTTTAAACATACAATATAAAACTTAATCAGATATTTTACATTTCTATTTATTATGTATTTTTTTAGGTTTATTTATTTATTTTGAGACAGAGACAGTGTGAGTGGGAGAAGGGCAGAGAGAGAAGGAGACAGAGAATCCCAAATAGGCTCCGCACCATCAGCACAGAGGAGCTCAACGTGGGGCTCAAACCCATGAAACCGTGAGATCATGACCCGAGCCAAAACCAGGAGTCAGATGCTTAACTTACTGAGCCACCCAAGCGCCCCTTCTTAGAAATCTTTTTTTTTTTTTTAATTTTTAAAGTTTATTTATTTATTTTGACAGAGACAGAGATAATGCAAGTGGGGAGGGGCAGAAAGAGAAGGAGACAGAATACGTTTTACATTTTTAAAATATAAATTCTTTGAAATCTTATGTGTATTTTACACGTAGAGCACTTATTTCAGATGAGCTAAGTTTCAAGGGCTCTGTTCTCTTTTGGATTAAAAATGCAAAGCAGCACATTGGTAAGTATCTATCTACTTAAGCAGAAATTCTGGCACTGGTATTTGAGAAGTAGAATATAAGTCTACTAACATAGTTGAAAATCATGTTTTAGAAAATGTTCAGTCAGTAACATGTTTGTTTAGACATGAATTGTCACTAATATAGTATATATGTAATGACAATGTTTTTAGAAAACTAGCTAAGCAAAAACCTATTATATGTAACAATATGCATAACAATTTATAAATAGTATGTTGAGAATATAAGACACTCATCATTTAAGGGTTATTAGATATATTTAAGAGATTCTACTTATAGGTGTCTAAAATTGATGGTCTTATAAAATGCTACTTGCATAAAGCTTCATTAAAAACAATGTAAACACAACCCACCATTAATTTAGCTACAAATCAGCAGCTCTGCACAATAATTTGTGCTTCAGTAATATTACTGCAACCCTTAGCTGCCTACCTCCAAAGGAAAATAAAAAAAAATCAAGTGTGATCTTTAAAAAACACTTAAAACTTTTTCCTGTTTCAACCTGGATAAAAGATGTCTAAACATTTTAACAATAAATACAGGCCTTTTGCTGCATGACTGTTACCTACTTCATACCCCACCTGCACCCAAAGCTCTCTACACTTCATATTCTACATTCCAGCCATGCCAAGCAGTTCCTGGAAAACTGTGCCCTGTATATATTTTTCTCTGTTCTTGAAATGCCAATGTTCTTCCCTCATCCCTCCTGCCTAGAATTTCTATATTTACTTCAAAGTTCAATTTAAAGATCTTCCCCACTATTACATCCTTATAGAACCAATTAGTCCCACCTCTGTGCCACCGACATACCATACCATGAGAACAACACTGTTTAAATATTATTTTTGTATGTGTTCCAAATCCTTGGGCAGAACATATTACAGCTTTTAAGTCAGACTGCTTACTAGATTCAAAATATATGAGCTATATAAACTCAGGTGAGCTACTTAATTTTCCTTCATCATTAAAAAATGGTGAGAAGAACAGTAAGGTTGTTGAGAGGATTAAATGACATGTCAAGCAGTTAGTACAGTGCATGGAAATCAGTAAATAGTAAAAAAAAAAAAAAAAAAAGTAATCTCTAATATCTACTCCAATGTTCAGTATTCAGCATACAATAAACAGTTAACTAGTGTCTCCTGAAGAAACCAATGAAAGAAGGTTAGCAAAACTCTGAATGCATTACACCACTGCTGTGAAAAATAAGGCAAACTCTTAAGGCCCTTCTGAATCAAAGATTAAATACATTTTAAAATGTTATGCATATTTTAATAGAATTTTAAAAAGTTCTACATAATAGAACTCAAATTAACAAGCTCAAATTAATAAGTGAATTTACTCTAGTTTTTAATATAGTAAATGGAGTTCTAACTCTTCTTGAAAAAAGCATTTTTCAAGATAAGAAATTTTGGAAAAATTTTTGGAAAATGAGAATAACTATCTAGAATAAACAAAGAATTCTCACAAATGGAAAGAGATAAACAACCCAACAAAGCAAAACTTCACAGAAAAGCTAACTCAAATGGCCAACTAAAAAGATCCTCAGCACTTTTGGGAAGCAATATCGTGATAGCTTTTACAATATAAAGTATGTTTGGGGCACCTGGGTGGCTAGTCGTCAGACTTTGGCTCAGGTCCCGATCTCACAGTTTCGTGAGTTTGAGCCCTGTGTCATGCTCCGCACTTAACAGCACAGAGCCTGCTTGAGATTCTCCCCTTCTCTCTCTCTGCCCCTCCCCTGCTTGCATGTGCACATTCTAAGTAAATAAACTTAAAAAATAAAATAAAACAAAACATATGCTTTTTTTATGGTCTAATAATACCCTTTCAGAAATCTAATCTCATAGAAATAAGATCTTTAAGATCTTTAGGATTGGGGCACCTGGGTGGCTCGTCGGTTAAGCATCAGACTTTGGCTCAGGTCATGATCTCACAGTTTGTGGGTTCGAGCCCCGCATCGGGCTCTGTGCTGATGGCTCAGAGCCTGGAGCCTGCTTCAGATTCTCTGTCTCCCTCTCTCTCTGCCCCTCCCCCACTCACACTCTGTCTCTCGCTCTCAAAAATAAAACATAAAAAAAAAAAAATTTTTTTTTTTTTTTTGAAAAAGATCTTTAGGATCATTATGTAAGATCTGGGGAAGGAGGGGAAAGAAGGTGTACACTGTTTATCTATAATAGCAAAATTTTATGAAGCAAAGGGAATGCTCATCATTGTTGAAATGACTAAATTAAATGTAGTATGAAATACACACAGTTAAGTCCGTTCCAGTTGACTTAGAGGGACTGCCACAATGTGCTGAGAAACAGAAGGAAAGAAACTATAGTACAAAAGAGTTTAATATGGCTCCATGTTCTTAGCTGACAAACTATTATATCTTTTGCCATGTTCATAAAAAAATACAGAGAAGCATACACATTTAGCTAACCATGATGAAGTGGGGAAGGTTCAGGAAAACGGTATCCACAGTTCCACTGACAATGCATTTGGTGTGCAGGGCGTGTGTTCACATGTGTAAGGTAAGAGTGGATGAGAGGAAAGAATGATCATGATTGTAGGAGTTCACATAATTTTCTTTTTTAACAATAACTGTTATCCTTATACAATCAGGGGGGAATATCAGCTATTCTGTTTGTGAGCTAGAAAAAAAATGCTGTGCACCCCTTTCACACAGTACTAATTAAACATCCATAATTATACCTAATTTCTCAATATGCAGTACAGAAGCGGCTACCTATTTACTACCTACATTCACAACACCTGGTCCTCACAACTAAAGATGTTATTCCTTCAATAAACAAATATAAAAAAAGTCCTACTTCTTTGACATTATTTTACTCCCAGATGCAAACAAAATCAATAAATGCAACAGAAAAATATGCACTCTTCCAAAAATAGCTATTTCTGTACACATCCTTGAAGTAACATTAAACAGCAATGATTTCTGTAAAGTATATTTTAGATAGCTTATCTTTACACTGAGGTTTAAGATTATTTTTAAAGCTGCTTATAAATACCATACAGCCTTTTACAAAATTAAATCAAGTCTGTGAAAATATGTCCAATGATGAGAATAGTAAAAAAAACTTCTTTCAATTATGGTATAAAAACAAAAAAAAGAAAAGAAAAATTTACCATCTTAACCATTCTAAAGTGTATAGTTCAGTAGCAAAAAAAAAATTTCTGAGGAAACAAATGTAAAGACCCTGTTTAAAAAGGGAGGAAATTCAGACATATGCTACGATATGGATAAGCTTTGAAGATATTATGCTTAGTGCAAAAAGCCAGTCACAAAAAGAGTAATATTGTATGATTTCACTTATACAAGATACCGTAAGTAGTCAAACTTATGGAGACAGAAAACAGAATGATGGCTGCCAAGGGCGGAGTGAGGAGAGAATGAGTTACTGTTTAATGGGTACGGAGTTTCAGTTATGCTATATGGGGATGGATGGTGGTCATGTTTGCACAGGATTACAAATGTACTTAATATCTCTGACTTGTACATTAAAAACAGTTAAAATGGGTAAGTTTTATGTTACGTGTATTTTACCACAATAAAAAAAAATTAGAAAAAAAGACCAACTTAAAGACATAATTTATAATTCCTTCTTATGCAATCCATTTAGATCTCAAACCTCTAATAGTATTTGGAGTTCTAATATTTAAATAACCCACTCAGTAAAAAGCAATCCAGAGATTCAACTTCCTATAATAGAGTTATAGGGTAGCCAGCCAATTCTTTTTACTTAAGGAAAATGAAAATATTTTAAAAAATGTATGGAATGCAAGTAAACTAGTTGATAGAAGAAAATGTATACCTTTAAATGCTTTACTAGAAAAGAAAAAAGGTCTAAGATCAATGATCTTAAGTTGGAAAAAAGAAAACAAATTAAGAAAACAAATGGAGGTCAGAGTCTCCAAAAAAGAGAAAACAGAAAAACAGAGAAAAATCAATGAAACCAAAAGCTGGCTCTCCAAATAAATCAATAAAAGAAAACTGATAAACTTTTAGCTAGATCAGCAATACAGGCAAACCAGAACCCTAGCCCCATTAGGCCCAATCCCACTAGCCATTTGTTTTTCACAATGTATAAACTAAGGGCTATGTTTTTTATCATTATAAACCGTTACATTTTTAAGCTGCTATCTACCTATCAACATCAACCCATGCTAACAAATATGTGACAACTTTGATCAAGCGTACAAATTTCTTTAAAGACAAAACTGTAAAATGAACTAAAATAAAGAGTGAACTTAAATAACCGTATAAAAATTAAATGAATTGACTTAGTAATTTAAACTACCTCAAACCCCACAAAAATTAAAAAAAAAAACCAGGCCCACATAGCTTCACTGGATTCTGTCAAACACTTAAGAAACGAATAATACCAATTCTCACAAATTCTTTCAGAAAAGAGAAGAAAGGCGGGGGGGCCGGGTCCTGGGTGGCTCAGTTGGTTGAATATACGACTCTTGATTTCAGCTCAGGTCATGATCCCAGGGTCCTGGGATCGAGCCCCACACCAGTGTGGAACCTGCTTAAGATTGACACTCTCTCTCTCTCTCTCTCTCTCTCTCTCACTCCAGCTCATGCTCTCTGGAAGGAAGGAAGGAAGGAAGGAAGGAAGGAAGGAAGGAAGGAAGGA
>NW_026057576.1:945541-994273 GCF_023721935.1 Panthera uncia | reverse complement strand
GGAAGGAAGGAAGGAAGGAAGGAAGGAAGGAAGGAAGGAAGGAAGGAAGGAAAAGCAAGCAAGCTTTAAAAAAAAAAAAAAAAAAAAGTAGGAGAAAGGAACACCTCCCAATTTATTTTATGTGGCCAGTGGTATCACCAAAGCCAGGGAAAGATCTCTAGAAAACTATGGACTAGTATCCTCCATGAACCTCTGCAAAGTCATTAAGAGTAAATTAGCAAGTTTAATCAGCAGTATATAAAAAAGTTAATATATCATTATCAAATGCAGTATCTCTCAGAAATTCAAGGTTGATTTAATATCTGAAAATTAATTCTCTTAAGAGAATAAGAGAGAAAAACCATATGATTGTCTCCACAGATGCAGAAAAAGAAGTTGACAAAATTCAGTAACCGATTATGATAAAAACCCTCAGTAACAAAATAAAAGGTTAAGAAAAATTCTCAGCCAATTAGGGATAGAAGTTCTCTTCCCTGGCCTGGTAACAAACAGGAAACTACAAAAAACCTATAGGCAACATCATACTTAATGGTGAAGCATCTTTCCTCAAGAATTAGAAACAAGGTGAGGGTTTCTGCTCTCATCATTTGCTTTCAATGTTGGGAGGGGGAAGGAGGCCTGATATCCCTAACCAATGTAATAAGACAAGAAAAAGAAGACATGCAGATTGGAAAGAAAGAGGCAAAACTGTCTTTAACACCACCTAACAAAACTAATAATGAATTGGTACATACAGAATATAAGATGAATATACAAAAATCCATTATATTTTTATATGCAAAGTAATGTCCGAGGAAAGGAAAGAGCCAACAGAGAGTATTTGACTTCAGGGAGGTGAACTAAGTGGAACAGAGATGGGTAAGACAGAGACTGCTCATTTTGTTGTCTTTTATTACCCTGTGATTTAAAATTTTATTATTCAGATACTAGTTTTTTAAGCTGAATTTCTAGAAGCCATTTTTAAATGAAATTTTATACAGAACCCCAAAACATACCAAAAAGTAGAGCTGCATTAAAACAACACAAATAAGAGCCTAGAACTCAATCTCTTTCCTTCCTGAGTTAACTTGGGAGAAACCTAATATCCTCTTCTACACTTTAAAAATGATTGATCTGAACAACTGAACTACTTCCAAGATGATGATATAAATGTTCTTTTTAAAAAAAAGACTGTTCCACCATCTTAAATACACACACACAATAAAAAGCAGCAGAAAAACTGGACAATACAGGTCTATTGTGTACTAGCTGTTGACAATTATCCAGGTTAATGAGTGCCTACAATAGGGCCTGCATGGTGTAAGACACAAAGAGTAAAACCCAATCCTATTTGCTCTAGAGAAGAGTCTTTATTATGTAACAGGTAACTTATTTTGAAATCAGACAGTTGAGATGGTTTTGCCTGCTATTCCTACTCTTTTTTACTCCTAGGTATGATGAAAATGGGGGGTGGGGGAACACACACAGGTCTATAAACCTTGAACCAGAACCAATGAGGCCAGATATGTTTTGGAATTCATAACTTTTTTGGATTTTACAGAGGAAATTCAGGGCATGTACATATTTACATAATATTCCTAAAGTGATCTAGGAAAGTACCCTTTATTCCTTTAGAAACATTAACTATTCTATAGTGAATTATGTAGTTAATATTCTGTAGATGATCAAACAGAAAGTACACTAAATAGACAAAAACTTCACAACTCTTCAACTCAGGTTTTACTACCAAATGAGTTTTTCTGAAAAACTAAAGAGTAAAATGTCTAGTTTTCAGGGATTTTGAGATCTGGAATGGTGGATGATCTATTGTCACCATCTAAATATGAGGCTAAGGTACGTATAAATCTATCAAAGAAGAATAAGGAAAAGTAAAACCTACTATATATTTTTTAGGTTGCTACTGCAAAATATATGATGGCCCTTGAACATACAATAATTTACAGCCATGTGCTACCTTCCCACTACCACTTATGTAATCTTGGGCAAATTTCTACCCTGAAGAGAACACAACTTAAAATACAAATTAAGACAGTTCTAGTTTTCTGAATAATTTCAGTGACTACATCAGTTGGCAACATAACATTAAATTCTCGGGCTATAAACAAAACTCTACATAAAAAGAGCTCCTTCTATCATTTATCACAGCTAAAAAATACATAGGATGTTAAGCTAAGATACTTTCTGACCTCTGGGCTCAAACCTGAACAATTTGTTCAGAATTACAAGCCAACACCTACAGTTGGTATTTATGTCTATTACGGAAAGTAGACTCATCAATCAAGGTTCACAGATATATGGCTTATTTAAACCCCTAAAGAATGATCTTCTTTTATAAGATGATTCCAAAAAAATAAAGAGTAATTTACCTATATAACAAGTTAGAAACATCAGGAGTGTACAATTGAAACAGATCCACTCACTATCTGCAAAGGAACACATTTTTCTGTTTACATGTATACCAGCATGGATCTATATATACATATATAGGATCACACCTCAGGATGTTAATTCATTTATTTGCAATTTTAAGGAAGAAATGACGCCATCCTGATTATCATATATATGGCAACAAATATACAGCTTTGCTAACTGTAACAAAAGATAGATGCAGGAGTTTCAAGTGACTTGTCCCTAACACCATTTTTCTATGTTTTTTTAATTTTAATGTTTATTTTTGAGAGAGAGAGAGAGAGAGAGAGAGAGAGAGCAAGAGAAGGAGTGGGGGAGGGGCAGAGATAGAGGGAGACAGAATCTGAAGCAGGCCCCAAGCTCCGAGCCGTCAGCACAGAGCCTGATGTGGGGATCGAACCCATAAACCGTGAGATCGTGACCTGAGCTGAAGTTCAAAGCTTAACCAACTGAGCCACCCAGGTGCCCCTAAACATGAATTCTTTTCGGTTTTGGTATGACAGTTTTCAAGAATTTGAGGATTTTGAGGAACAGATCTCATTATGAAACGCCTATATACAAAGTAACTAAGAAAATCCTTTAGAATATCCTAGTATTATATATTCAAATAGAGTAAATTCTTTTTTCTTTCTTGGCAAGTCAAGAAATCATTATGTTCCATAAAGCCACCCTTAATATTCTTGAAACGTAACATTTTTCTCTTCCAAAACTACCACAACGACCTTTTTTGTTTTTCTTTTAAGGTTTATTTATTTTTGAGAGAGAGAGAGAGAGAGACAGAGTGCAAGCAGGGGAGAGGCATAGAGAGGGAGACACAGAATTCAAAGCAGGCTCCAGGTTCTGAGCTGTCAGCACAAAGCCCAACACGGGACTCGAACCCATGAACTGCAAGAACATGACCTGAGCTGAATTCGGATGCTTAACCAACTGAGCCACCTGGCACCCCTACCACAACAACCTTTCTTATTAACATTATATCCAAAAATAGCCATCAAATTACTAACCTCCTGTATTCCAAGGCAAAGATAATAGATGCTGTCAGGTGCATAACTCTCTCCATTTGGCCGTCGGATCTCATTCACAAAATGAGCTAACCCATAGTTAAGCTCAGCCGTGGTGTGAGAGAGCAGATCCTCTTTCAACTTTACTGATTTAGCTAAAAAGAAGTAAAACATTAGTAATTATTATTATTTATTCTTAAGATTAAGAAACTTTCTCTTTTTTAAGATTAAGAAACTTTCTGAAATTGATTTAGACTATATTAGAATTTAAAAGTAAAATGAAAGCTACATTTAAATGTACTTAAAATATTTTAAGCTACATTTATGTTTTTTTTAAGTAAAGGTAGTTAATAACAAAAATCTTGATTTGAAATAGGGTGGAGAGGAAACAAAATGAGAACACTTACGAGATTTTAGCTCATCTAATACAAGAAGATCTTCATCAAGTTGCCTAGTTTTGACCCAGTGTTTCCATGCGTTTACACCATACGTATATTTGAAAGGAAAGCTGCATTCTGAATTGTCAGAACTATCATCATGAGACTGGTATCCTGATACAGCCTTTCTCTTGGCTCCCTAAGAGTAAAATACCATTGTAAAATCTTTTTTTAAAAAAATACCTACATTATTTCACGACTTTATGTAAGCCATCCCTCAACAAATGAAAATTAAAAGAGAAATAACATCTATTTATATGCTTAGAATTGACTGGTATTCTGAAATCTGAGAATAGCTACCTATAACATTACTTGAAATATATCTCCAGAAATGCCATATTTCTACATAATCCACTTTGTATATCAAAATCATAATAACTCCTGCTGTGAGAGTCACTGGTAAGAAAATTAAGACATAATTAATAAATAATCTGAAAAGGGTTCTAAATCTTAAGGTAAGAGAGAAATTGAACTTTTCAATTTCAATTTCACTCAGCTCCTTTGACTTCCATGATGGCATTATTTACTATATAAAAGTTTTAAATTTTGATGTAGTATACCTAATTCACCTGTTTTTTCCTTTTGTTCCTTGTACTTTTGGTATCCTGTCAAAGAACTATGCCTAACCCAAGGCAGTGACGATTTAGGCCTATGTTTTCTTTTAAGAGTTTTATATTTTAGTTCTTACATTTAGGTCTATAACCCATTTTGAGTTAATTTTTGTGTGTGGTGTCAAATAGGAGTCCAACTTCATTCTACTGCAGGTACTCACTCCTTTTTCAGTTTTTTTCTTTCTTTGTGGGAAAATTTGTGAAAGTCATCCTTTTTGTTTCTTTTGATCTTGCTTTATGTCGAAAATCAGAAATAAGTAAAGTTGTTGATAAAGTATTTTTTTAAATCACATCTGTTAACAACATTAAGGTTTGGTCTACCTAAACAATTAAACTGTCCAGCATGTCCTTCTATGTACTAGCATGCGTAAAAAAGACCAGATATTACACACTGTAACTTAACCTCATAGATTAGTCTCATCAGAAATAACAGTGGAAAAAACAGATCCCTAGAAAATAGTCTCAATTCTTGGCAAAGAATGGAGTTTACTTTTTGAGCAACTATGTCAACCTTTTGTCAGGATAAAATTAAAAAGAAAAATTAAATGGCAGTAATATTTGCTCTTCTATGAAGTTACAAATATGAGACACTTTTATTACTTGGAAAATTAATTTATTACTTTGACATTAACTCTTGAAGTCTTATTACATCTAAGGGAAAAAAGTCTTCCCATATTCTCAGCACAACTGTGGGTCACTCACTGTATCCTTGCTCTATAACTAAAGAGGTTATCACTACAAAGAGATAGTGGCTGAATGCAAGAATACTATTAATTTATACCTTTTTTTTAGATCGAGGTCTAGGCTGTTCCTCATATTCTTCTCCGAAAACAGGTGGTAATAAAAATTCATTTTCCATATCAAGTTCCTCAGCAGCTAACAATCAAATCAGAAGAACTTTTATTTCCAAATATAACAGCACAGGCTTATGTTACATAAATACAGCCAGCAACAAAGAACTAATCACAGAATATAAACAAACACCTATATACAGGGGGTAACCTGTGCTACAGGAGAGGGTGAATAGAGAATTGTCTGAGTTCTAATAAACCCTACTCAGACTCATAAAACACATGTATACTGAATAACAATATGACATTTTCATGAAAATATATAATATCAGAAAAATATTACAACCTGAAATTCAATTCTAAGATCTAAATGGTCTCAGTACAGGGGCACCTGGGTGGGTGAGTCGGTTAAGTGTCCAAGTCTTGGTTTTGGCTCAGGTCGTGATCTCACGATTCACGGGACTGAGCCCCTAGGGGCTCTAAGCTGACAGTGTGGAGCCTACTTGGGATTCTCTCCCTTTCTCTCTGCCCCTCCCCTGCTATGTTCTCTCTCTCTCAAAATAAATAAACATTTAAAAAAATAAAAAAGTAACAAATGATCTCAGTACAAATCTGTTTCGACATACCAAATCTTTCTCAAAATAAAATGCTTTGCATTCTTTTTTTTTTTTTTTTTTTAAATGGTTATTTATTTTGAGAGAGAGAGAGAACTCTCCACTGCCAGGGAAGAAGTCCAAGTTGGACACTTAACCAACTGAGCCACCCAGGTGCCCCAAAATGCTTTACATTCTATTTAGTGTGCTTATTAGCCATCAATAGATTATTTAAATTTTTTTAAAAACAAACAATCATTTTTTTAAAAAAGAGGTGCCTGGGTGGCTCAGATGGTTAAGCATCCAACTTCAGCTCAGGTCATGATCTCACAGTTCGTGAGTTCAAGCCCCACGTCAGGCTCTGTGCTGACAGCCCAGAGCCTGGAGCCTGCTTCGAATTCTGTGTCTCCCTCTCTTTTGGTCCCTCCCATGCTTGTGCTCGGTCTCTGTCTCAAAAATAGATAAACATTTAAAAAAAGAAAAGAAAAGAAACAGTCACTTCTTTAACCTTTTCTCTATTTCCAAAGTAATCTTACTTTGTGAAAGATTTTTTTTTTTTGGCTCTAGGAAATTTTCTTTAAGTCCTATGCCTCATTTCAGAAGTTAACTGTTGAGTTTTGTTTGGTAAAAAAAAAAGACAAAACCAAATATAAACAGTAAAGGCAATAACATGAACATTAAATGGTTAATGATCATAACCACAATTATGACTCCATAACTAAATTCCATAACCAAAGTTGACACTGGAAGAATAAAACAGCATAACAGCATTTTGAGTACCTCTAGGGAAATCTATTTCGATATCCAAATCTGGTTCATATGGTACATCAGGCATACTGGACTGTGTCTCCGGGTCAGAGTTCTTCAAGAGATCTGAACCAATTATGTCTGTTTCAATAATTACACCTGTAATCAATTCATGATATAATTACAAATCAAAACACCTATATTTAGTCTATATTTAATCTGGCAAACAGTACTTATATTTAGTCTGGAAACATATATGAACAATATATAAACAAGAATAAACACATGTATTAATAGTCATAAAAGGAAAAGTTATATAGCCATCTTGAAATGTAAAATACTATACAATTGTTACATAATCATGAGTACATGGAAACTTTTAATCCTTTAAGCTTCTGACTGCCCCTCTTCAAAAGTTAATGATAGTAAAGCAATTCCAGCATGTATGTATGATATTTCTAAAAGCAATCTCTTGTCAAAAATAAACTAATGAGGGTGGATCACTGCAATTTTCAGCACTCTTTACGAACTGTGACCTAGGTTATCCATATCATTCAATTACAACAGCTTTCTAATGTTCTGATCAGTTGCTTTCAAACATTTTTGTATTGTAAGCCACAGTAAGATATGCATTTTATCCATTTTGGTGATAGCAGACAGAAACACACACACACACACACACACACACACACACGAAACAAAGGTTTCACAAAACAATACCCTTTCTACGAGATTAACAGTGACATTTTTCCCATTTCACTTCCTTAAAAAACAAAACCACTGTTTGTAACCAAGTCTTTCACAAACAAGGTCACATTATGAAAGAGAGAATTTATAGTGTTTCTATTGTACACTAGGGTAAAGTGAATTAGGCAGCTTATGGTTGAAACAGGACTCTACGTGTTACCAGAGGAGTAAGGGTAGGAATAAACATTCTAAGAGAATCATCCATGGCATACTCATCATATATACCATTTGGCAAGCACTGCCCTAACAGAAGTTGGGATAAACCCTCGTTTAAATAATGCAAATTACTAAGTACAGCCCACAAATTGGGGATAACCATTACAATATAAGAGTTTGGATCATTATTAAAGCCGACTACAAGTTGTTTTTGTGTCTGAGGTAGTCCACTAAAACAGGAAAAATTCTGAGTTAATTTTAGAAGTCAAATCCTATTATAATTAAAACATGGACCATTCAAATTCCTGCTTGAAACTGGGCTTGACACAAGAGAGCTTGTGGCTAGCTAGAGTATGGGTCTCTTCAAATACATCTTTGCTGCAATGCCTCCCCCATTCCCGTATCAAGTTGAAACTTAATGATATGCTCTGGAACATACTTTAACAATTACAACCCTCTGAAAACCAATAATACACTTATTCGCAAAGTGAAATACAGAGCAGCTCACTGTTGATGTTGGCAGCTTCCGTCTTCCCCTCGTCCTCAGTCATCATATCTGTCATTGTAAGCAGCTCTGCATCAAGAGGATCTGAGGAAACTTTGTTTTTTAGCTCCTCAACTGCTGCAGGGATCTTCTCACTGTTGTCCAAGGAGGCAGGCAGAAAAACAGGAACCGGCACCTAATTAAGCAAAGTATTTACTGTTAAGTTTACTCCATGTTAAAACATGATTTTCCGGGGGCACCTGGTTGGCACAGCTGGTGGAGCATACAACTCTTGATCTCAGGGTCATGAGTTTGTGCACCATGCTGGGTGCAGAGATCACTTAAAAATAAAATCTTTTCTTTAAAAAAAAAAAAAAAAAAGATAATTTTCCAAATTAAAAATTATTCTAACACAGGATCTTCTTTATAATACGACATTGGATAAAAGCTTTGGGGGAAGAAACACATATCAAAACTGAGATATCAACTATAACAGAGTAAGCCCAGAATATAAGCCAGCTACTTTCTGAAATAAACATTAAAGAAAAATAAGTGAGGTACTTCTGCCCTGCCCCGCAGAGGACTGGGACAGCCAAGCCGTGGCATAGTGTCTTAAGTACCGCAAGTGTTTTAGGACAAAATAATGTAATTATAATATATACGAAATTCTCTTCCGTGTTTCAGTTTTAAACCTGAAAACTTTACAAATGTTTTTCTCTACAATGAACTCGAATATAAAACACCATGTGCATAAAGCAGATGCAGACACTTGCTAAACTTCACCTTTAAGGATCTACTTGATTAAACACAAATCAAACACTGACAGTCAACCAAACCTAAGTTAACTGGTGAAGCTGAAGACTCAACCCTCTGTTCTACTAGCTTCACTGAGATAGTAATTACAACAACACTGTTCTCCCACTTAATGCCTGATAAACCTCATAATGAAAAAGAACTTAAAGTCCGACTTACAGGAACAGGAACTGTAGTAGGAACAGGAATATTCTGACTGTACATGTGCATAGGTACTGGGATATACACAGGCACAGGGATAGGCACTGGAACATATTCTGTCTTCCAATTATCATCTAAAAATACAAAATGTGTTTAAAGAGCACTTATATATCATTACTCAGTGTTAAAATAATTTGGTAACAAAGAAATATTTAAGTGCCTCTGTTCCCATTTAAAAGAAATTCTCAGTTTTCACAAAATTAGGTGATGTAAAAACAACAAAACTAAATATAGCAGCTGTATTAACTTAAAGAGAATAAAAATAGAATTTAGGTCTTTTTTTTTTTTCTTAATACAAAGAAAATATCCCTTAAAAATGTTACATAGTTCCAGATAGCCTAGATTCCCCTCATAACCCCTGCAAAAATATGTATCTAATCAATTAAGATACATTTAAATCTCATAAAAACACATATTTGAATTATTTCATCGCATTCTGACAAGGAAATAGAATTGTTAACATTACAGGTCACTCTTAAAGAGGTGATCTCTGAGGCAACACTTTAACTTTAGTGAATTTTAGCCCCAAGGAAATTTTTAATATAGCTTTTCACCTGTGACATAATTTTTATTCTAGACCTTTAACACAGCTTTTCATTAATGATTTTAAATATTATGCTGTATTCTCAACGCAATATCTAAAATCGGATAAGCAAAATCAACAGGGAATGACAAAGTGACCAAGCAGAGATATTCCGTAGCCTATTATTTGAGACAATTATGAATTTCGGTGAGTGAGGTGTTAAGTCAAATTTTCCTAAGTTACCTGTCTGACAAGATTTGGTCTGCATGTGAGGTTTACAGTAAGTAGCTTTCGTCATTGTTAAAGGTTTGCAGAGAACGGCTTTGTTCTTCATCTCTTTGTTAGGTGTTGGAGAAGGGGGTGGAGCTGAACCCTACAGAGAAGCAAAGGGAAACATTTTATTTTTGCCTCTAATTTTCTTACTTCCTGGTGTTAATGAATATCTAGGTCATGTGGAGGGAACACACAAAAGTATAAGAGTATAACCAAATTATGTTATTATTACTATGTTTAC
Organism: Panthera uncia; assembly: GCF_023721935.1. Classification (NCBI taxonomy): domain Eukaryota; kingdom Metazoa; phylum Chordata; class Mammalia; order Carnivora; family Felidae; genus Panthera; species Panthera uncia. The sequence goes on along the minus strand of NW_026057576.1, from coordinate 984,246 downwards.
CATAGTCTTAATCTGAAAGGATCAGTATGAATCTGTCCTAACTACAGACAAAGCAGTAGTAATCATTCATTCTACAGAACTTTGTGACCTTCAATGGATACCACCAGCACATTTTTTAAAAAACCATAAAAAGACAATTGCCACTTTTAAATAAAAAGGAGAAAAAAAAGCAAGGTTGTTAACCTGAATTTTGCAAATAACTAGGCTTTTTGAAATTTACTTGAGAAAGAAAAAAGTTCTTAGTTATTATGGCCATCTGATACATACTAGTTCCCTGTACTGGATATATAGTTTGTATATTTATATACTAAATTTTAAAAGTTAAAAAAAAAAAAAAAACGATGAAAAGAATTACCAAAAATATTATCAAGCTTCCAACTATATATTCTTATATCCCAACAATTACAATTTCAGAAACTTATTCTAGATAATAGTCTCAGATGTTTTCACCATGTTAACTGTAGCATTATTTACAGCTGAAAACGCTTCCCCCTTCCCCCGCCCACATACACACACATAAAATCTAAAATAAGCTAATGATCTGTCCATAAGGGACAAAACATAAGGTGCTCTCCATACCACCTATTGATCTAGGAAAAAAGGTACAGAATATCTGAGGTACTTAAGTTCTAGACGGTCACCATGAACACTACTGAACCATTACTCCAAAAGGAAATACAAGGTTAGGTTCCTGCAAACCTCTGGTCACATCAATGCATAACCTTGTTTCTGCTGAAAACACCCTTGATTTCATATATATTTCTTACAAATAATTATATGTAGATTCTTTATAACACGTTATGATTATAGCATTTTTGCGTACTGTACTAGGATTACGGACGCACTCAGGTATGTGCGCACACACACACACACACACACACACAGTACACAGATACAATACACACATACCATACAGTACTCATACTCAGTCCTGTTAACACACACTATATATTGTACACTAATGCAAATAAAGTCCTAGGAAAAAAACCAAAGATTAAACATTTAAAGTTTTATAAAAACATTAACGTCTTACTCTTAGTGGACCTGCAGGATGTACAATGGGGCAGTGCACTGTGTGGTTAAACCTCTCAACCTTTGGCGTGCCCATAAAAACCAAGGGAAAGGTTGTTGACAATTATTCTGCAGAAGAGGAAGAAGTCGATGAGGGTGACATGGTGACATCTGGCAGTTCTACCTCAAGAGTTTGGTTCTTGCAACTTGTGGACAATATCAGCAACTTTCCCTCCCAAACTGGCTTCAAAGAATTAAGTCAGCCTTGTCTGCTTAACTTCTCACCTCAAATCTTTTAAGCGTCTTGACGTAAGGGGCAAACACAGTGGTGTTAAATTTGAGGCTTTGTTCAAGTACAGAGTCACATTCTTCCATGTGTGTCACTGACACACACACACTTTTTCCCAAGGCAGAATTCCATTCCAGTATTTTGGCCACTGTTAGAAGAGCAATTCTTGGGAGTCTTAGGCTGCCTTGCATCACTGAATCTGATGCCTTTTTTGGTCATCTTGTCCAGGTCTTCATCGGTGGCTCTACTGCCTTCTCTACCAAAATTTCCTCCACATCTTCTTCCTGCATGGCCCCAAAGCCTTCTTCACTTACTTGGTGCAACACACATTATGTTTTTAACACTGTTCTTTTTATTTTCTGTAACACCTTCAAAGCCTCTGAAACTTTTCAACGCAGTCTGGTCAAACATTTCCCCAACAATTATTCACAGTAGCCTGCTCGATGCTGTCCTAAGCTGTGCCAAAACAATCACATTGCGTATGGTGACTGACTTCCAGTAATCTATCAAGGTGGTTTCCTTGTTGGTGTTGAGAGCCTCAAAAGCTTTCTCATGAAGTAGGCCTTGAAAGCTTTAAGTGTGCCCTGATCGAGGGGGTGGATGGGAAACACAGTGTTTGGGGACATAAAAGGAACTACACTGAGATAGGCATTTTTGAGTTCTTCAAGGCAATGGATATTATCCAGGAATAAAACCTCAAAGGCAAGGTTTTCATTCTGAAAACCTTCAACCTCTAGGATGAAGCAGTTGGGAGAACCAATCCCAGAATATTTTAGATAACCATGCATGCATTCTGTCCCACCTCCAATGGGCTGGCACATAGTTCAATTTTTCCCTGTAAGCGCTCATGGATTTGGGGCTCTATGCACCACGAAGGATTTACACATAAAACCACTCTTGGCACTGGCACACTCTAGCAAGGTTGTATGGTCTCTAAATGACTTAAAGGTCAGGGGCTATGGACACCACTTGTATTATATGGGTTCATTTGCCACTGACCTTGTGAAAGCAAGCCAGTCTCATCAGTGTGGAAAACCTGCTTGTCTGGATATCCCTTCTTCCTGTGTTATCACTTAGCTGGTATTCTTCCACAGCATCCTGGTTCTGATCTGCAGAACCCACCTTGCCTACAAGTTTAACATTTTTCACACCGTTTTTCCTTAAAATGTGTGAGCCAGCCAGCAGGAGGCAAGGAGCGTTTTAACATTGTCCTGATCCTGGGAAACGTGTTGTAAGCTCAAAGTCTCACCACAATGCTATTTCATTGTTTTTTGGTTTTTTTTCTTTAATTAGTCCTAAGTCCATGAATCCATAAATAGAGTCACTATTCCTTCTTTTCCACAGCTTCACCATGCACTATAGGTTTTATTTTAGCACTTGGAGTTGCCTCATCTACAGATTGGTGAATTTCTTATTCCTTTTTTCTGGGTATACCATATTGTTGATTCACGAACATTAAACTCACTGTAAACTGAATGAAGCTCACCTAACACACCTTATTTCCTCTGTAAGGCAAAAAGCAGCCTTCTTGTGCTTAGGAACACTAGCCAGCACTTTAATACTATGTTTAGGGGATCTTTTATGAAGCAAAATCACCAATAAAAAGGACAAAATACGATAAAGGTAGTACACTAATTAGACTATGAAAAGGAGACCTGTTTACAGGATGAGCTGACAAGAAGGGAAAGCTCTGCCTTGTTCCACACCTCAGTAGGAAGATGCACTTCAGGAAATTCACATTTTTTTACCACTCTGCACATGTCTGCACATGTCTTTGAAAAGTGTCATGGGCATTGATTTAGGGGTTACAAATAAATTTTAGAGAAGAGGCAAATTTGCAAATATGAATGATGATCAATTGTACTTAAAACATCACTGTTTAATAAATTTATCTGTGCATATTTTAAGATGTGGAAAGATATAAATTTTTAAAAACTAATACATATGGCCACAGGGCTGGTACTAGTATGAGCTTATTCTAGATTCATCAGGATTTCAAACCACATAATTAATCAGCTAAGAAAAAGAGCTGTGAACAGGAACCTAGGGAATTTATTTCTAACACTACTGCTGTGTTAACATCAGGCAACTGACTCAATCTCATGTCTCAATTTCCTCAACTGTAAAATGGAAAGAATAATTTAACACAGAGTTATTGTGTATCTATTATATACTAAGACTAGGTAAGTTTGGTCCAAACTGCAAAATACTCTAGAATCCCCACATAAGAATAAGGGGTCCAAAATCATGTATGTCCTAGATTACTCAATGTTTTACTTCCTGTCATTCTAGAAACATTGCATCATGTCAATTAAACTACGTCACCTGGGGCACCTGGGTGGCTCAGTCAGCTAAGGGTCCGACTCCTGATTTTGACCGGGTCATGATCTCACAGTCTCGTGAGTTCGAGCCTTACGTTGGGCTCTGTGCTGACTCTGCAGAGCCTGCTTGGGATTTTTTCCTCTCTCTCTCTCTCTCTCTCTCTCCCTCTCTCTCTCTCTGCCCCTTCCCAGCTGACGCGCTCTCTCTCTCTCTCAACATAAATAAATAAAAACTCAAAAAAATAAATACTGAAGGAGGACCCAAAACAATGAAAATTATAATGACAAAAGCTACCAATTGTTGAGTATTTGCTTCATGCCAAGGACTATGTGCTACAATGTTTGTATCCTCCTAAAATTCTTATGTTGAAATCTAATACCCAATGTGATGGCATGTGAAGGTGTGGTCATTAGGTGGTGATTATGTCATGAAAGCAGAGCCCTCATGAATGGATTAATGCCCTCATAAAAGAAATTCTGGGGTGCCTGGGGGCTCAGTCTGTTAAGCATCTGACTCTTGATTTTGGCACAGGTCATGATCTCATGGTTCGTAAGATCAAGCCCTGCCTTGGGCTCCGCATTGAGAATGTGGAGCCTGCTTGGGATTCTCTCTCTCCCTTTCAAAATAAATAAACTTTAAAAAACCCAAAAAATCCTAGAGATTCCTCACCCCTTTCCACCATATGAAGACATGGTGAAAAGATAGCTGTTTATAAACCTGGAAGCGAGCCTTCACCAGACACTAGCAACTTGATTTTAGACTTCCCAGCCTTCAGAGCTGTGAGAACTTCTGTTGTTTGTAAGTCATCTCATCTAGGGCATTGTGTTACAACAGCTCAAATGGGCTAAGACATTATGTAAAGCACCAAATTTACATAACTCATGAAATGGGTTATTTAATTCTTGTAACATTACAAGAAGTGACTTAATCACTCCCGGAACTTTACAGCTGAGAAAACTAAGGCTCGGAAATTAACAACCTGGTAACAATGACAGAGCTAAAAATTCTGAAGTCAGGACTCAAGTAAATTCATCTAACAACAAAGCCTGTGTTCTTAACTACCATACATACTGCCTTTATGAGGTCTGGAACATAGCAGCTACCATGTGTTTAATACTTACTATGTGATAACCCTGAAGCAGGCACTATCTTCATCCCCATTTTACAAATAAGGAAATTCACAGAGAACTTCTGTGACGGGACTTGTCCAAAATTATACAGCTAGGCTCTCACCCTTTGAAGTTCATGGGTGAGGAATTAAGATTCCAAAAGCTTACAAGAAAAAAATGGGAGAGGGCTTTAGTAAGACAAAAGGTAATTGCAGTGGCACACTGACTTACTCTCCCCTAGACCATCCTGTCTGTCATAATAATGTGGTTCAAGTGCTCGGAGAGGAAAAAAGTATTTAATACTGTGCTGGTAGAAGGGGTGCCTTAAAGCCTTTGAAACCAGGCTAGAAATTGCCTTATGGCTGTACAAAGTTAACAAAATAGGGAGTGGCCATCCTTATATTCCTCATTACGGATAAAAGTGCCTGGTATTGAAATCAGAGGATTCAGCCGAAGTCTTCAAAGTTATTTATGAATTATCTGATTTTAAATATAATTTTCCACAAGGCAGAGGGGATGACGTATAGGGGAGGAAAACAAAGAAGAAAGCACTCTTACTTTCTAGGATTCTAACTATTAACATCACAAGCAAAAACTGAATGGAATAATGTAAAATCACCAATTTTTCATCAATGTCAGTGATCCTAAATCGTGGTTACATATTAAAATCACCTCAAGAACTTTCTAAAAATGCAGAATTTCTGAGTTGGGGCCTAGGCATTGGAAAGTTCTGAAAACTCCTCAGGTGATTCTAATGTGTAGCCAGAGCTAAGAACCACTGATTTATTCTTTCTTACCAAGATAAAAACTAGCTCAGAGGGTTAATATACTGCCAATAAATGACTCCTATAGAGGTTCCCTTGGGTAAGCATACCAGAAATACCTGCATTCCAACACTGGTGATTATTGTTACTCAGCATACAAAAGGGTATCTCAATGTGCTTCAAAGTATAGCAAAACTTTGCTTCCTCTCTTTATTCATTACTCAAATGGCCGCCACTTTCAAACTACAAAAGTCTTAAAATGCTAACATAAAGCAGAATTTGATGTATTACACCAAAAGGCTAAAGAAAAAAGAAAAAAGTCCACAGGACATGTTATGAAAGTTATTTCTCATATTTAAAAACTCACAAGTTCTGGGCCCCAACATATATCTTCAGATACCTATTGGAGAAATATATGCTCAAAGCCATTAATAATCTGGCCCAGCCCATCTTTTTACCCTCATTTCCCTTGAGTTCACCACAGGTCCCCCTTAAGTTTGGCCCTAATGAATAGTTATGCATGCCCTTAGCACATTTCTCCTACTTTTCATCCCTTTTTACCTGGCAACCTTCTACTAAATTGTTGAGAAGTTTTTTCACAGCCACCAGGAACAGACACAATCATTCAGTCAATCATTTCAAACATACTATTGCTACTGCCTTAAAGATTATAGGCACTTCAACTTCAATACCATTTATATGTCTATCTCCTCCAATGTGGGTAGAGGCCATAAGTAATTCAAAGTATCTGTGTTAATACTGGGTAGTTCAGCTGAATACTTCAACTGTCCCAACAGGGGAAAGTAAAATTATTTTATTATTATGATCAGATTAAATTGGACTCTTTATTTATACCCACATTAAAAAATCAACACTTAGTACTTTACTTAAATAATACTTACTGTCATTTTGGTTCGGGACGTCTGACAACCCTGATCTAAAAACAAACAAATTAAAAATAAGACAAGTAACACTTTCTGCACAATGTTCTAAATCTGTATTTCTCATTAAATGTTACTGATTTTTAAAAAGAGTTAATGAAGAAAATATTTTAAGCTATTTTAAGTAAAGAATATCAAATGTGAGAGCTGCGACACAAAGTTAAGTAAGTGGAATTAACCCTTTTCCCATTTTGTCCTCTCAAAAAGTATTCGCTGCTTTGGGGTCAATACTATGTTCTTATGTTTAACTCTTCAACAAGTCACAACTTGTAAAGAGTTTTTATTGTTCCTCCGAACCGAGTTTCAGCATATACGATGTGCTAAAAATGGTTTTCATTCAGAATTGCATTGCTTTTAACTAGCACTAAAGTTTTAAAAGAGGATAAAATAAAAAGCAATAAATCTACAGAAATATCACGTGGGGCACTTCCACCCAGAAAAACTATGAAATCTGCTAGTAAACTATGTCAAAAATCAACTATTCATTATCATCACTTGGAATTCAGATCAGTTAGAAACTGAACACTGCTGTACAGGTTTTTCAAGTTACCACCTAAATTATTACATACCATAATGTAAGTTTTCAGGTCCTTTCTGAGTTGTCATGTTGGGCTCATTTTGCTGACAGTAGAAACGTAGTAAGCAGTGTTGATCACAGAAATGTTTCATCTCCCCACGCCACTGCACTCTCTCTTTAAGTGTTCCTTGAGATTTACAACAGTCACACCTTGCAGCCTTAATAAAAAAAAAAAAAAAAAAAAAAAAAAAAAAAAAAAAAAAAAAAAAAAGGAAGGTATCAGACATTTCAAATTAGAAAATTTTTAGTCAGATATATATTTTAAAAGATTTCTAAAAGTTTATCAGTAATTCTGCCAAATGTGATAAAACAATTTCTAATAAAAAATGGTATGAATCATAAACATACAATAAAATCCACAATAAAAGTGAAAAAACTGTAGCAATTTACCTAATTATCAAAATCCTTTCTATACTTACCAGAAGTTAAAGACCAGCATTACAAAGATAGGATAACCTAAAAAAGTGAACATTGGTAGACCAAATAGGTACAGTATATTTTAATATTTTAAAATAATTTTGAGGACTCTAATGACATACTGTAGAAGTTTTCTACAATCATTACACTGAAAATCTTTGAGTAATAAACAGATTTCCTGCGTTCAACTGATAGCTCATGAAAAATCAATTTAAAGAAGTTGTGTAAGACCAGAAAAATTCTGAAACAAGCTCTTATGAGAAAATCATGCGTGTTAAGTTGAAGTGTATTCAACAGTTTAATAAATTTAAAGAGCTTTATTAAATACACTGATTTAACTATTAACAAGAACTTCAAGTTCATGTTTCAAATACTCAAAATATTTAATTGACTGAAAAATAATTATACTTTAAGACAACAAATTTGACCTACCTCTAGGAACACAATTCACCCTCAACTAGTCTAACAACTTCATAGGCAAAAAAAAGAAAAAAGAAATAGGAAAAAAAAAAAACCCCACAAAACAAAAATAAAATCCATACATAAAAAGTTAAACCTTATGATGGTGAATCCATAATAGACAGATTTTTATTTTTTAGTGATCCCCTAAATTTTGCCCATTTTCACTAATTCTTAACAACTTGATCAATGAGTGGACCAAAGGATATGAATGGTTAATTTCAAATACAGTTCTTTTCATAATTAAGTATTTGATCCAGTTAAAGTAGAAATAAATTACCATATTTCTTAAATCACCCTTTGGTTTAACAACTTAGAAGTTTTGATAAAGCAATACATATTACGTTCATAATAATTATGTGGTTTTTCCTTGTTACTCTACGTAATCTATGGTTCTATACTGTGGGTTTTGAAATCTCTCATTTTATGTCTCAATAGTTGAGTTCTATGAATAAATACTGTATCAAAATTCCTAGTCAGGAATATTACAAATGATTTTGTTGATAAACAGGTCTTATATAACAAACATACCCCAAGGTTAGAACACAGGCTCTTTTTTTTCTCCAGGTCAGGTATTTCTCCTGCTGAATAAATGTTAAATGAATGAAGATTTGTAGTATAAATTATGACTATTAAGTGATGCCAATATCACATCTCTTGTCCAAAAAACTGTGACCTCAAATTTTATATTGCTGGTAAGACTATGTGGTAACTTCAGTATAATTAGCACTTACTATCACCCAGGTCATATTTTACTCAATAAAGAAAAAGGTCCCTGGTCACCACCCAAAAACTATTCTTTAAAATAACCTCTGAAGTATTAAAAGCTCCAGTGTTTGGTTCCCTTTTCACATTTTACACTAAAAGACAAAGCTCAAAGGAAGAAATCAAAATCTTAACCTTCTAACCATTGAGTCTAAACAGTGTAAGAACATAGCATAAGTGAAGTTGTTGCCTGACTACCTCATTCGAGAACCTGAAAAATAAAAGCCCGGCATGTTGTATCTACTCCCTGGAATCCTCAACACAATGCTGGAAACTAAAGTCCAACCAGATCAAGTGACTTGTGTCAGGTCAAACATTAAAAATGCAGAGACAGGATTCAAGGCAGACAATCCAAATCAAACAAGTTATAAAGACAATGGAAAGACAAAATGAATTAATATGAGTTAACTAGAGAATACAAATCCTAACAGAAGTAAAATGCTGCAAGAAGGTTCTCCATGTAATATCTAAAACCCAAATCAATCTGTGTAAAACTTACTCAAATCACTACCTATACTATGCTAACTCTTAAAATACTTCCATTTCCGCAGTAATTTAGAAGGTCAAGGACATAAAGCCCAGCACATTATATTCAAAGAATCTGAACAATGAAATCACTTCATGATTACTATAGACATTTGGATTTTGTACTTGAAGCTCCTTTCTTCCAGAAAGATTCAAAACAATTTGAATTTGTTTGAATTAATTTGATTTCTCTGTATCTGAAGAGGAGCAAAATTAATGCCAATGTGCAAATGGAAACAAAACATGTGTATACACATTTTCAGAATGGAAGGATAATACCAGTACTCAATCCTAATCCCAAATTTAATGCCATAATCAAAGTTTTAAAAGTTGTAAACCTTTTTTCCATTTAGTTTTTTTCTTTTACAACCACTCATGCAAATTCTGGAGGCAAGTGTTTGGAATTGAGCTTCAAATACAATGACTAATTGGGAAACATGGTTAAAAATGACCATCATTCCTTTACCAAAACCACTTCTTCCCAACCACAGAAGAGAACTCTTAGAAAAGCTGAACATTTCTATGCAAAAGAAGTGAAGTATGACTTAACTGCTGGTTTAAAAAAATACCACTTCATCATCTACTTAGTGGTTTCCCTGTCACTGTGGAAAATCAGGGATTGTCTGTTATAAGGGGTCGGGGTGGGGGGGAAAGTGGGTAACAGTCAACAGTTCAAACAACCTAAATACGCAGGTGCTAAATTCTTAATTCAAAACTTTTTTTTTTTTTTTTAATTTATTTTTGGGACAGAGAGAGACAGAGCATGAACGGGGGAGGGGCAGAGAGAGAGGGAGACACAGAATCGGAAACAGGCTCCAGGCTCCGAGCCATCAGCCCAGAGCCTGACGCGGGGCTCGAACTCACGGACCGCGAGATCGTGACCTGGCTGAAGTCGGACGCTTAACCAACTGCGCCACCCAGGCGCCCCTCAAAACTTTTAATCCAACATCTCAGCTAATACAGGAATTTCTTCTTCAGTAACTGACAAAGGGTTATTCATTCAGCCTGTACTGATGCAGTCCCTATTATTTGGCCATTTCAAATTCTCATTTTTGGGTGATATATATACATCTGTGTAACTTTCGTATCTACTTGTTTCCTATTTCATCAATCGGATCTAATAAAGTGCTAGGAACTCTTCAGTTATCCAAAAAGCATATCTAAAGTAAGAATATTAGATATTCCCTTTCTAAAATTATTTCAAAAACAAATAATCTTTTAAAATCAGTACTTACAGCAATTTTTTTTTTACAAAAGACAAAATTTTTAAAGCCCAATCTTTTTTACTGAGCTCCTTTTATGACTCAGATTTACTAAAACATAAGTATTAATTTGATCAAAACCGATAAATCATACTTTTATACTATTAGAGGGTATTCACATTACAGACTTTAATACCCCTACCATTTACTACTGGTTTGGACAACAAGTCAAAACCTGTGTTAAAACACTGTAATTTGAAGTAATAACATTTAAATCAAGATTATTAGTTCTACTAAGTACTGTGAAGTATTCTGAAGAAACAGTAGGTCTTTTAAATTAACTTTACATTAAACATATCACACTCCATTATAATACTAACTCCTTTCTCTCCCCAAATTTTTAACTTATAGAGATCGAAAGAACTATCTTCCCACCTGGTTTCACAATATGCCTGGAAACATTTATTGTGAGGAAAAGTAAAATCTACTTCCTTCTAAAGAATTATCTGGGAGAAGAAAAAAATGTTTGTTAATTTTATTCTCAACATCTTTTGGTTGCATGTGTTCCAATTTAGAAGAGAAGAGTATTTAATAAGCCTCTATTAAAATCCCAATGTAAACCATTATAATGCCAAAAACAGATCATTCAAAACGTCTTGTCCAGTACAACAAACATAAGCCAAGAATGTTAAGGCAAAGAATTATAAATATTTAATTTAAATAAATGAAAACATAAAGTTACTTGTACTCTAGATAGTCTCTCCAATTGAAGCACAAAGCTAAGAGAAGGTGGAAACTGCAATGTATGTGCTCCTCTGGTTAGGGAGCAATGCTCATGACTAAAGGTGAAGTTAACAACTGGGTTGGCTAGCCATTGCTTCGCAAGTTTCCTTGATGCCACACTTTTTTTTTTTTTTTTTAACGTTTATTTATTTTTGAGACAGAGAGAGACACAGCATGAACGGGGGAGGGGCAGAGAAAGAGGGAAACACAGAATCGGAAGCAGGTTCCAGGCTCTGAGCCATCAGCCCAGAGCCCGACGCGGGGCTCGAACTCGCGGACCGTGAGATCGTGACCTGAGCCGAAGTCGGACGCTTAACCGACTGAGCCACCCAGGCGCCCCAATGCCACACTTTTTAAGAAATGATTTTTCTAATAAAAGCTGGATGGACTGTATAAAGGGTCTCCCTTTTTAAAGAACTAAAAATGTGAAACTTTTGAGTTCTTAAATTTAAAAAGTGGAAGAGGAAAGGAGGTCAGAATAATCAAAACTTGGTGGGACCCAACTTACTACGTTTTTGAGAGGATGACAGGACGGTAGCAGTGAACAGAAGAGATTCATGGGAGGTGTAAGAAAACACAATGTGACTCAAGTGGAAAGCACACAGAGCAAACGTATTCTCTGATTACAGTGTTGGCTGCCTTCATAGAGAAGCCTATGATGAATGAGGGGGGCAACTCTTCATCTCAAAGCCGGTATTCCTACTGATTACACAGAAAAATCGTCATTACTTGCTTTAAAAATCCCTACCACATGACAAAATTGTTCTTACCTTTATTCCTCAGATTAGTATAGTATGTAATAATGTTACAGTGCATATTATACAAACATTTGTTGGGCTTAAAATAAGACAAATAATAAGTATGTGTTTAAGGTGTAGAATACTGACATTAAACCAACAGATAATAACAACTGGTTATTAAACTAACATGTTCTTATATGTTCTGAAATACACTGCCTCACCAAAATTTCCTCATTAAACAGTGCATAAATAAAAATATTAGATACAATTATCCTTTAAAATAAACAGCAAAATGGAACAAATGGCAACATCTAGAATAATGTGGTCATTTGCCAAAGAACACTTCTTTGCTTTCCCAAAAAAAAGGGGGGGTGGGGGGGAGAGAACCCACCAAAAGATTTCTCTATTTTAATATAAAAGGAAAACAAGAATTCATTCAAAGAAGCCAAACAGAGAAATACTTTCAGTGTCCTTTGAACAAAAAACAAAATCCTCCAAAAAAAAAATTTTTTTTTAATTAAAGGTTTGGATTCACAATTAAGCAGAAATTTATATAGTGGAATAACAGAGAAATCATCATTATCACACGGTAACAACCTTGCCTCTCAAACTATAAAATAAATTATCAAAAAGGTAACCGTAAGAATAAAATGGAATTCTCCCATCTGTAGCCACTTCACTGTTTTGAGGTTACCCAAAACGAATTTTCAAAAATAAAACCTCCTAAACAGTGGACAGTGTTCCCGTGTGCTAAACTAAAATTGAGGTTTTAAAGGTACTAAAGTAAAAAAAAAAATAAAATAAAAAAAATAAAGGTACTAAAGTAACATTATGAGCGATTGTTCTCAAAATTGCCACTGTCTATAACAAAATAAGAGGTTGGTTTAAACTAAAAGAAATGCATGTTAGAGGGTGTTAGTATGTTTGTCCTGTATGTTTCTTTTTTTTTTTTAATGTTTAAAAAATGTTTGTTTATTTTTGAGAACGAGAGTGAGAGAGAGAGAGCGAGAGAGCATAAGCAGGGGAGGGCAAAGAGAGAGGGACACACAGAATCCGAAGCAGAATCCAGGCTCTGAGCTGTCAGCACAGAGCCCGATGCAGGGCTCAAGCTCACGAACCCAGAGATCATGACCTGAGCCGAAGTCGGACACTCAACTTACTGAGCCACCCTTGCGCCCCTGTCCTGTGTGTTTCTAAAATTTGAACCTTAACTGTAAGACTTAAATTAGTCAGAAGCAACAGTAAAATAATGAAGTGCACCAAAACTCTTAGCCTCCACAACCTCTTACAACTTGGAAAGTATCTTCTTTTTATTTAAAAAATGTTACTTAATATGTTGAGCTGTAGACATTCAAGAACTACACCAAGAATTCTCCTAAATAGTATCATTTAACGATAATCACTTGCACTAAGTGAACTAAATAATATTCTATATGTTTCAGCCATTTTACTCTTTATTTCTTTTAGCAATATTTCAGTTTTGAAGTTATGATGATGTCTGTCTTCACATGCTTTAGAAGTGCAACTATAATGAAGTTTTAACATTGACATGGTTTTCCTTGTTACGGACATATGAACTAATAACGTTTTCTTGGGTAATATCTGACTAAACAAAGCTCAAGTATACACTCATTTTTCTTATATAGAAAAAAATACAGTGGACAAGTGACTTATCTTCACTCTTCTAGAAGTAGATTTTAATAAGACAGACAGACACACACACACACACATTTATTCACAGTTTCAAATTAAATATTTTTGGTCTCTATTCATATAGTGTCTTTTCAATTTGACAATTTAAAAGGTAAAAAAGAACAAAGTGTTTCAAAACACATCATAAGTGCCTAAAACAATTACCTGCTACTGTTCAACACTGATCATGTTCATCAAAAATACTTCTATTTGTGGGGTGCCTGGGCGGCTCAGTTGGTTAAGTGTCTGACTTCGGCTCATCTCATGATATCACGGTTTGTGAGTTCAAGCCCCACATCAGGCTGTCTGCTGACAGCACAGAGCCTGCTTCAGATCCTCTGTCCCCACCCCTCCCCGCCCCCCCCCCCCTCTCTCTCTCAAAAATAAACAAACATTAAAAAAAAAAAAAGTTTCGGGGCGCCTGGGTGGCTCAGTCTGTTGAGCGGCTGACTTCGGCTCAGGTCATGATCTCGCGGTCCGTGAGTTCGAGCCCCGCGTCGGGCTCTGTGCTGACAGCTTGGAGCCTGGAGCCTGTTTCAGACTCTGTGTCTCCTTCTCTCTCTGCCCCTCCCCCATTCATGCTCTGTCTCTCTCTGTCCCAAAAATAAATAAAACTTAAAAAAAAAAAAAAAAAAGTTTCTATTTGGTGAAATAAAGACCCAACAAATTTTAAAGAAATAATCTATTTTGTTTAAGCAATATAGTTTAAAATGAAAACAAAGATTCTGTTTTGCTGAAAACAAAGCTATATCCTAGTTTTGGGGAATAGCTAAGTTATAAAACAAGTAAAAATGCTATTCAAGTTATAAAGAAAAACTGAAATGATAAAAATTTTAATGAATTCCATAATCTGGGCTAAGCTTAATGTGCGCACATTTTTTAAATACATAAGCTACCATAAGTGTAATGATAATAACTGTAATGTCTTATCAAAGATTGGTTAAAGCAGCTGCTGTAATAAAAAATTTTAGTTACTTGCCTTGTAGTACCAATCCTGAAATTTCTTACAGCAGTCTTCACTACAGAAATCTCTCACGACACCATCAAGTTCTTTAGTCGCTCCCTTCTTACACAGCTGAGAGCAATAGTTGCAAGTAACACATCTCAGTCCTAAACGTCGTGCAAAATCTTGTTTATACAATAGTTTGCAGCCTGAAAAACACAAGGTTTTCATATTCAAACAAACAAAAACACATTAAGAAACTACTTAGAGGTCAAATTGTTCATTAGCTTTATAGAAGAGTCTATAAGTTTGCATATAAAGTCCTCTTTTCTCCTGACCAAAACTGAAATCTAGTATGATCAACAACCTGTAAATATTGAAACAGAATATGGAATACTTTATTAGATCTCATGTGAATTCAAATAATTAATGTTCTAAGACTTTCAAATCTAGCAATGCCTCATAACTATTTTGTTTGCTCTATTTAAATAGAAGTATCATACAGTAAACACACCACAAATAGGCATTAGAGAAATGAAACAATGTAGACTGTTGAGAAGCACTGAGTAAACATAAAGATATACTCAGCTAAGTAGGCATTTTAGCCAAAATTTCTAGCCTTACCTTTCTGTCAACCTACAAGGACCTTCAGAAAAGGAAAACTGGTATATAGACTTGTTTAGAGAAAACGTTGTTATTCTTATTATTAATAAGTATTTCCTTTGTCTATTATATGAATGCAGCAGTTTAAGTGTTTTCACATTTCAGCCTTAATCTCTATAATATCTCTGTTAAAGTTTTGGGGCGCCTGGATGGCTCAGTCGGTCAAGTGTCTGACTCTTAATTTCAGCTCAGGTCATGATCTCATGGTTCGTGGGTCAAGCCCTGCATCAGGCTCTATGCTGGCAATGTAGAGCCTACTTGGGATTCTCCTCCCTCTCCCTCTCTGCCTCTCCCCCACTCATACTCTCTCTCTCTCTCAAAAATACACTTAAAAAAAAAAGAACTAAAAAAGTTTCCATACTTTTACTCATGCTGTGCCACATAAGAATGACCATGCACTCAAATCTACTGAAATCCTACCCATCCATTAATAAGGAGCTCAAATTACGCCTTCTCCACAAACTCTGTACTCTAACCTAGTTTTAAGTGACCCTTCTTATCTGTGAACTCAAACTGTTAATTGTTTTTCTATTACTTTATTTGGCAATTATTTATGTACTGTCCTATGACTTCTTTTCTGTTATCCTGAAATTTAAGTCTTTTTAATATTTTACCTTATTAAAGCTTTATCTTTCTAATTAGATTTTGATGGTAGTATCAGGTATTACATGTTTTGTTATTTCTGCCAAGTTCCAGCAGAGAACTAGGTGTAGTCAGAGAAAGCACAAAATAGATTACTGAACAGGAAAAAGACACACATTCTTTTGAAACTTTTATTGCCTAAAGATAGAAGTCCCTCTAATTGAAAATTCTCTTTAATGTCAATTCTCTATCCGCTGCTATTGTCTATTCATTTTAGTAAAATCTACATTATCTAAAGGATACAAGATCACGTATGGGTATATTAGCCATCAACACCAGTATGTTCAGACTTAATGAATCACTAAAGATTGTCAATGCATACAAATTCAGGTATAATGAGCAAAATAAAGAATCAATCTTTTCAGTGAAACATTATGTCACTTTTCATCACAGCTGTGATCTTAACAGTAAACATGTTTACCTTTCTCATTCCAGGTGAAATGTACTCAATTAAACCTATAAAAACAGGAATGCCTTGTTTTATAAGCAATACCCTCTTTTATACATAATCTTATTATGTGAAATGTATAACATATTAGATGAAGACACTAACTGAATGGACAGATAATCTTCTGGGCTTTTGGTCATTCACTACTGCTGGCACTTAGAGGACTCTCCAACCTTTTTTCTTGCCCCTAACAGTAGAAAACCATGCAAAACATGGATCCGGGGGGAGGAATGGAATCTAACTAGGAAACACAGATGAGGACAGCAGATAGAACAGCTGCGAGAGTTCAGTGCCTAGGACCAAAGAAAGAATAGAAAGTGAAAGCCAGCGTAGAGCAAGAATGTGTCACTTGGGGGGGGGGGGGGGGGAAGTAATAATAACCAAGAGCCCCAAATCCATAGTTACAATCCTGGTTCCTATCTCTGGACAATCAGAATCAAGAACAGCAGTTCATTTCTATAATCAGCTGCCTGGCACCAGAGCAGCAAAGGTGCAAATGAGAAGAAAAAGAATTCTTGAATATACAATAGTAAGAGCCAGTGTTTGCCTGTTTAAAACCTAAAAGTATTTTTCCACTGTAGTAATTAATGCCACATATGATTTTCTTTCTGGTATACAGAAAATCTCTGTAGGCTAGGCAGTAAGCTGGGCAGGGAAATGAACCCAAAGGAAAATAATTCTATTCCACTTGGAAAATCAACTTTCAGATCACATTTTCTATGCTTAGATTTGACATATGATAATGTTTTTATTTTCAAGACTTCCTTTTAATGGAAAAAAGGTTATCAAATTTTTAGAGATAAAACACCTTGAGGCCCAGAGGTCTACAAATAAAAATAACAAAACAAGTCAGCAGAAAATCAAATTCAATTTTTTTGTTCAGCTACACTAAAATTGCACAGCTACCCTGGACATATGTAGTTAATATATTTGAGAATATTTTGGCACAAAATTAACATTAAATATTAATAAAAGTTATGAACAACACTGTATATACACTTGCCTTCACTACAGAAAGGTCTCTTAACGCCAGAGAAATTTACTGTTTCATGAAGAGTCTTCTCCTCTTGACAGTATTCGCAATATGTAACTATGCAATGCAACTTCTTATAGTCATCTGAACAAGTTTTGCTGCAGAATTGATGCACTTTGTTCTAAATGCACAATGGGAACCTTGGTAAGTATATGACAACCACCTCAAGAACAAGTTTAAGAAATAAACAAGCCACTTTTACAGAAATAAACTTAAATCATTTACCTAGTTAATGTGATTGATAATCTCTGGGGATACATTTTCAATAGGCCACAGACAGCTAATTTAACTAATTCACTGCTATATTTAGACATAATTCCACAAACTTCAATACCATTAACTACCCCAAAATTACTCAGTAAAATAGTAAAGGTACCACTAAAACAAGATGGCAGTCTGGTGTTGCTAAGGGAACTGGATTAATGGGTAGAAAACAATGAAAGATAAAACATGGGTAAACTAAGAAAAGATGAGAAATATGACATTAACACCAGTTTCACTCAAAAAGAAATATTCTTCATAGGTACAGCCAAGCAGACTCAATCACATTCCTATCACAGACCTATGATGGATAGAGTATTCATTTGGGGCCATCGTAAGTATGCTGCTAAACTTGAGACTCAGTTGGTTCCCTTGAATGGAGCTAGGTTAGTATTATTAGTTACTTCTCCTGGCCCCAAACCTATAAAGCCAGAGCTACACTCTCCAAATATGCAGCCAAACACAATCAAGTTAAAATTTACAGGGCAGCACCTTTTCCCCTTTGTTATAATGAAGGATACAGACTAGGTCTAATCTATCTACCTAACGCTTGGCAAAGACAGCTGAAGACCAAGATAAGGAAGGTGAAAGAGTCTAGGAAGCAACTCAAGTAGTAAGGCAATCATCAGTGGAAAATTGCCCCATCATGGACATATAACTTATAAGAGGAAAAACAGCAACAAAGAAACCACAACTGCCAACCATGGAATGAGAAGAACAAAGCCTCTGAATTCTCAATCACCTGAGGGAATGGCTCAACTCTAATTCAGTTTGATAGACAATGTTTATTAACTCCTCCTAATACTTTACCTTCATGTAAATAAAATCAACACCAAGACTACAAAAGCCAGGTAGTTCTAACATGGAGATCGACAGAAAGGACCTCCATTTCATCTAGTATGATCAAAATTCAGTTTAGGCAGGATCTTTATTCCCTATATGATATTATTCCATGTGCTTGCTTATGGATTTCTTTCCTCATTCCCCACCATTCCTTTATTCTTACTAGGCCTTCAACATTTTTCCTGTTATGATTTAGAGAGAGTTACAGTCACTAAAAATCATCACTGGGTGCCAACAACAGTCTCCAAGAATTGGTTTAAGTGCTCTTGAGAAAGCACCAAACAAAATAACAAACTAAACAATTTTCTAGGGACTAAATTTAAAACAATGAAATTTCAGATTCCCAGAATACTTTAGTAATCATGTAGTCACGTTCTGGTTACGCTTTCTCCTAAGACTCAGATACTGAGTGACTGCCAATAGCCACTAACAAATTTTGGTTCAAGAGCAATTTATTGTTAATACTAATGTCTTAAACACCATTTTATTACATATTCCATGCCATCAAAAAAGGAGAAAAGAAAGAATGGCCAAGGGTGAACACTGATCAAGAAAGCAATGTTCAGCCAGGTCCACCTGTCTGTTAATCCTTCCGTCCACCCACCCACCCACACATCCATCCATCCATCCATCCATCCATCCATCCATCCATCACTGTTCCCTTATTTAAATAAACAATAACGATAGGACTTTACTAATGGCAAAAATATATGTCAAACTGGTGAAAGCAAGAGTGATGAGAAGGGAAAATAAAATAAATTTATATTAGGATTCTTTTATTAAGACAATTATAAAATGTTAAATGACAATATGTTAAGTGACTAACAAATTTTAATTTATACAGGTAGCAGGCAATACAAGATATTACAAAGACAATACTTATAAGGATGAGAGTAAAAATGAAAAAACACGGTACAAACAGATGTTCCAGATATGTAGCTCAACAGAGTAACATTCCATACACGATCACAAACATAATGTCAATATATGAATATGACTTCAATAATTTTTGTTTGACCTAAAAATAAACATGTCCTTTGTCGATGCTATTCCCATAAGAAAGTAAATAATTCAATCATCACAAATTCTGAACAATCCCTACACACTAAGAAATAGATCCTCAAATTGAAACACCATTATTAGTTTACTATACTCTCATTTAAGCAAGATAATATACATAACAAAATTGAACTTACCTCCCATTCCAGGATTTCTGGCTTTGAACAAAAGGAATTTTTGCAATAGTTGCATTTCAACTGAATATCACTTGGAGCTACAAACTGGCCATTGGAAGATGACTGCATACTTAGAGCCTAAAACAAAGAATAAAAACATTCTGAGCCTGACACAGATTTTAGAATTTTTATTTGTAACTACTGTCAAATATTGACTATGTCCAGAAAACAGTATTTTGCTTAAATATTTCCTCAACACATAAAATTACATTTCTCAATTTTGTCTTTAAAAATGACACTAGTGAGGCACCTGGGAGGCTGAGTAGGTTGAGCATCGACTTCAGCTCAGGTCATGAGCTCACAGTTCATGAGTTCAAGCTCCCCATCAGGCTCTCTGCTGTCAGTGCAAAGCCCGCTTCAGATCCTCTGTCCCTCCCCCACTCGTGTTCTCTCTCTCAAAAATAAAACATTATAACCAAATAAATAAAAACTACACTAGTACAGTTAAGTTTTATGAAACTGAAATTCTTTTACTACAGGATCACTAGTACTTATTTAAAATAATATGAAAAAGGACAAAATACCATACAGTTCAAGTATGATTTTTTTCTCTTTAAGAAAATGTAAGCAAATAAGAGTTAAGTTCACCAAGTTCTGAACTAGTAATTAAATCTTTAAAAAAGCCTAGCTCCTAGTTTAAGTAGTAATTTGTCCCACATGCAATATTGCTATCATTTTTATTCCAATTCCATCAGGGAAAACAGCCTATAATACTTTTTTAAATTGGTCATTTCTTTTACAAAGTTAGGCAGGGGTGAAAGATGAACAGACTGGTATTGATAACAATAGTCTTCATTTTATGGCATTTTTAAAAGTTCAAACAACTTACAGAATAGGAAAAGATATAAGCATAGATGGGTTTTAAAAGTTTTGTTCGAGTTTCTAACGTGAGTGGTGAGTATGCTGTAATCTTCATTCTCTAACATATTACATGGCATATATAATCTTCAGAATATATTAAATTTTTTTCAGGGTGGCAGTTAGGAGAGGAAAAAAAATTTATTTAAAAAAAGTTTGGGGCGTTTGGGTGACTAGGTTTAGCATCTGACTCTTGGTTTCGGCTCATGTCATGATCTCAGTTTGTGAAATCAAGCCCCATGACAGGCTTGGGATTCTCTCTCTCACCCTCTCTCTCTGTCTCTTCCCTGCTCGCACGCACGCGTGTGCACTCTCTCAAAATAAATAAGTAAACATCTAAAAAAAGATGTTTTTTAAACATTTCTTAAAACTTCTGCATACAACATACAACACAATCAAGATTTGTGAAAAAACAAAACATGCAGATTTAAGACAGTAACCATCAGGTGAATACATTTTTTAAATAAAAACCAGCTAGTGTTCTTACACTTCACTTCAAAAAAACTGCAAGTCCATTAAAGTTAAGTATTCTTTCAAAACAAATGAAATACTATCCTATTACCTTATTTTGAAATGGAAAAACATCTAATAAAGACATAAAGCTCAAAATCTATGGTTTGCTTTAAGATACAGAGAAAGGAAAAAAATGCTGCTTGTCTATTTGTCAACTTTGTATTACTTTTACGCGGTTATATTGAGGAGGCTGCTTACAGGCTTATCTGGCTATAAGAATCTACATTAAGTATTTACAAGATACAATGCGCATACAATGTACATACACGAGTGGTCTCATCAAATCATGGGCAATACAAGTTTCAGTTAAATGAAAAAAGTAGTGAAAACATATTTTAAAAAACATTTTCCATTAACATTTCAAACATCAAAAAGTAAAACAGAAAGGTGAAGTCTGAGAAGCAGCATGTCAAAGACTCTGTCATTCTCTCATCTAATTAATCCTTCCTTATTCCTTAATTTCTAGTTTTGGAAAAGCCAAGTCAGAAGCAGTATTTTACCACTCTAAAGGATTTCTCAATTGCCACGATCCCAGCTTCCAAAATAAAAGTTTAGTTATGAATATGGCTTATTAACTTAACTCAGTGGAGGATATAACTATTAACAAAAACAACATGTGCCTGGTTGAGTTAAAAACCACCTGAATTTAAATGAAAATAACGGTTACAACTACTGTCACATATTTAAGAGACTACATTTTCAGGCTATATAATGCAGAATACAGTACCTACAACACTGTGGAAATGCTGGAAGATTCACTATCATGAAGCATCACTTTATGTACTGGATTGAATCTTTGAATTTTTCACATAGGTATTTCATACATATTTCAAGTATTCACAAGTATTTCAAAAGTATTTTGAATTTTTCACATAAGTAAACCTACTCATGCCACTTAACTAAGGCTGAATCCCATTTTCAACTATTCCCTCCCAGTGGTCAGTTTAAGTCCGAACACTTCCAGTAATACATCTTCTGAAGCCATCCATAACCCCAACTTTGAAGAAGTATGCCAGAAAGTTCTTTACCTTTACAAAAATGAAAAAGGTCTCCCTAAACTGATTTTGTATTAAATTAGGGCCCACTGTAACAAGTCCAATCCCCTTTTTAACTGGCATATTTCGGACAAATAGTTGTCGTATGTTTTGTTCATGTTGGTCATAGTTTTGTCATAGTTTTATGTTTTATCATAAAACAGAAGTCTCCTTCAGAGCCACATGTTATTGAAACCACTAAGAAAATAGTACACATCAGGCATCGAGCTCCATTATACTAAAACTTATTTTCCTTCAAGTCTGTTATATAAATAACAACTGAAAAGTCATCAGAGTCTCCATGCCACACGGTAAGCATCTGCAGCCATGTCTATTACCGTGACTCTATGACCTCCGCCTGCAGTCTGGCCCTCAACAAACAACACGCAAGTTAACATATTAAATAAAGATGAAGCATATTACACTGTTTATTTCCCGTGTGTATTTTGTTGGGGGTGGGAAAGATCCAAAATAAATAACAAACCTGAAATTTAGCCACACAACTGGAATTGCAGAAGTTATACAGTTTCCCATCAGGCATTGTGGCTTGATATTGAGGTAAGGAGTTTCGCTTACAAAAATGGCAAATAATTCCCAAACCTAGGAGAGAAAAAGTACATATCTGAGTTCTTTATAAAGTAATAAAAGCCTAAAAACAAATCCTACTTGACCTCTGAGAGTAATTTTTAATGGAACCTTCTGTAAACTATTCTTTTATTAAAATAAATTTCCAAGATTATGTCCACCTTAAAATATACTGTTACAAAGAGTCCAATATCATATCTGTAAAACAAACATGGATATATGAAACAATCTCAGTTTTAATCTCTGAGGGAAAAACAATTTTGCTAAGAATGCAGCCATGGACAGAACTTCACCAACCACTTAAAATTAAAGAAAATGAAAGATATATGGAATATGGTTAAAAAGCACTAAAAAAGTCTGCAGTGGGAGCACGTGGGTGGCTCAGTCAGTTAAGCATCCGACTTCGGCTCAGGTCATGTTCTCGCAGTGCGTGAATTCGAGCCCCGATGTGGGCTCTGTGCTGACAGCTCAGAGCTTGGAGCCTGCTTAAGAGTCTGTGTCTCCCTCTCTCTGCCCCTCCCCTGGTCACACTCTGTCTCTCTCTCAAAAATAAATATTAAAAAAAATTTTTAAGAAGTCTGCGGTAAGAAAGTTTAATGTGATGAATAAAAATAGTTTATGCAGTTAAAAACAAGTATAAAAACAGAGTTAAAGGGAAAGTGCAGTTAAGAAATTAGTCATGTTATTAAAGTCTTTTAACTTTCCAAATACCTGAAACTTACTTTGTGATTTTGCATATTTTGTCTTGTGACTGTTCATGCAAGCAGTTGAACAATATGGCTCCATATATCCATTAGGACCTATACATTGAGTCATATCAAAAAACCTGCACTGTGTTCGGCAACCAGTACAAGTGGTCAGTTTTCCATATTTCTAAAATTTGAAACAAAAAAGAAAATTAAGAAAATCACAATTTAATTAGAAAAAAATTCTATTTTTCAGTACACCTTTTCTCTCTGCAAAATAATTCTGTTAATCTCTAATCAGGTTTAGTGGGTCAGAAATCTTCATCTGGATGCAAACTGTTAACTGCAATGCATCTAAATTAGGTTCAAACAACAGTAATGATCTCAGCTAAGTCTCTTTCAAAAACTGGATTTTTTCCCCTATTAATTAGTTTAACAGAATCCCTATATATCCTTAAGTAAAAACTGAAAATAACAAAGACACAGTGTTTTCTGCTGACCATGACACACTTCTTTGTCATCTGACAGAAGAAATTAAATGTGTCTATAAAATGTAAGCCTTAATAATCAAATGACTACGGTCCTTCAGAGCAAAGTCTGATGTTAAATACTTTTTGCACTGAGCTGTGCTGCTGTCCCAAAAACTTACGGAACTTCTCTTAAAACCAATTAACCATACCTTTGTAGTCTACATTTAAAACCTCGTTCAACCACAATAAAACACCGTATTTAAATTTTTTTTTAACTAAAACAAAGTCATTCAACCTGATTTTGGGCTATTAACTAAAGCTAATAATTAGTCCACAGATAAGAATAGTCAATCCTTCTGGCAAGAGCGAATATTTGCCAACACTAATTCAAAGCCACAAGGTAAAATATATGATGGTAAGACTAAAGGAGGTACACGTTGAAAATTACTAGACAAAAGCAGTATTACTGAAATATAGAGTCTTACAAAAATACAATTCAGATGAACTGGTATGTTTATATGATAAACACAAATAGTCTCATTAGAAATCAAACATACGGAAAAGCGATAGGTGCAACTTGTATTTGAGCTGTCTTCTGAGTGGTTATACAATCATCATAACTAGTTAGATCAAGTATCACGTGTCGTGTTGCAAAATAATTGTATCCACCTTTCTACCTGGTGTTGAGATTATTTCTCCTCATCATACCCCAAAGCATTCAGTACAATATGATATTAAAAGGTCTTAAAATATTCCACGGATAGATGACTGATAAATAGACATCGGGGAAGGTAACAAGCAGGCCAAAAATAACAAAATGGGTAAATTGCATGGACAAATTTCATGAGCACCACAGGATTTTAGAAAATAAAGGTAGTAAGTTGAAGGGAAAATAACCAAAACAAATAACTAACATCCACATCAAAGAAAGAAAAAAACTTTCTTAGCATGCAACAAACAGAAGAGGTATTAAAAAAAACAGAGCTGTTTATGTGCCAGGAATGTATGTTATATGCATTCTGGTACTGTAAAAAAGTAACCAATGCTGTCTACTCCTCATTTACTTAAGTCTCATATTACTTTAACATAAGTCCTAAGTTTTACTTTTCAAAGTAGAAATCAACTCCTTCTTCAACATCTGACAGACTGCAAAAGGAAATACTTATCAACAGCAAAAGAACAGTAACAAGGAACAAAAAATAGCTGCAAACCTATTAAATCTAATTATGACTCTCCCAATGTGACAAAGAGGAGAATGCTGGTTTTTGTTTGAAATGACAAAATATTTTCCTGAGGCCTATATGATAATTTAAATTTTTATAATGGGAAAAGGATAAAAGAAAACATCAATAAAACAATGAAAGAAAAAAAGAATGTTTAAAATCTGGCACCACAGTACAAATTAGGAATACTAAAATTATCAGGACACTTGCCATTAGATCACAGGATTATAGAGAGATAAAGCCAAGTAGCTCTCAGTAGATGTTTGTACAAGACCTGCATGTAGCAGCACCCATAAAGATTTCTTTTACCAATATAAATGAAGTACGACCATCTAATCTAATCTCAGATTAGATTTTTGTTTTAACTTATTAGAAACATCCTTCAAGTTGACAATAATTTTATTGGCAGAATGGTTAAGTAATTAGTAAGTTTTAAGACGTACCAATAAAAAGTAGACCAGTTGAATTGGGTCAAGTAAACAAGGAGCTAAGCAACTGGTCCACACTGACAAATACTTTTATCTGAAGAGAATGAGAAAGTACTATCAGAAAGATAGAATCATTAATATTGAAAATATTTTAACACAGCCACTTTCACAGCCACCACTACATCAAAAATAAAAGGACTCGCTTAATGAAAGAACATTAGCAAAAAAAAGGATATCCGTTCATGCCATGTTTTCTGTTTTATATGTAAACAATCGAAATAATCATATTTAAGTTTCATTCATCCTATAAATTATACATTGAGTGATTTTTAAAATAAAATTAACTGTAACAAATTCACCATTATTATATTCCTCATTCGGGCATGGGAGAAAATAAACCTACATATAAATTCAGTGTAAAAGAATTAAGGCAGAACTAATTAAAACGAGATACTGGTAAGGTAAAAGGTAAATATAATGGGGAGTTTATGGCAGATTGGTTCATTTTCAGTATACTCACTGAAAAATGGTGCCTTACATTTCAAGTTTAACCAATTCCATATGCACACCAAAATTAATCATCACATGATTTTAAAACTTCCCTTTAATTTTTCCTTTTACATGTTAATTAATACATTTCTTTGACTACATTTTGACCAACTCGGTGAACCACGTGGGAAGGTACTCAAGAGATAAAGGTTCAATCTACTTCACACTGAGGGCACTCTATGAAATGTCCTATAGGATTCAAAAATGTCAATGTCATGAAAGACAAAGACTAGGGAACTATTTCAGATTAAAGCAGACGGGACTTCCACTCCAGCCACGATGGGAGTATCAGAGGCTGGATTTAACCTCCCACTTTTAAAAACTAGAAAACTATACCAAATATATGAAACAATGGCTTTTAAACATTCCACAAAACAGAATATAACTCATTATGTAGAAATTAAAAAAATCAAGCTGTGGAAACAGATCTAGAAATGACAGCTATGAAAATAGTAGGCAAAATGTTAAAAGCGCTATGATAAATATGCTGATATATTCAAGAAATCGGTAGAGGAAAACACGAACATAATGAGGCAAGGAATAGAAGATATAAAAAAGACCCATATGGAACTTCCAGAGATGAGAAATACAAGAGCTAAGATGTAAAACACACCACATGGGACTAACAGTTGATTAGAAAAGATTAGTAAAATTAAAGACACAGTAAACACTGTCCAAAATGAAGAAGAAAAAAAAGAAAGAAAACCAATAAATACAAGAGCCACACGGACCATGGAACAATAGCAGGAAATCTAATATATCTGGAAGTCGGGTCTCAGAAGAAGAGGGAGGGAAAAAGATACACATTTTTAGAGAAATAATGAATGGCCTATGATCCTAGACTTGATCCTAAACAAGAAATAATTGTTTTTCATTCACATAAGGGACATCAATATTTTAAAATTCAAATAAGGTCTATAGATGAATCATATAGCAGCATTATCTCCATATGAAATTCCTTGTACTACAGTTACTATTAGTTGTATACATTTATCATTCACATATTAATTTATACACCAACTTATTCATCTGGATTAAGGAATATGAATTTGGAAATTTTTATGAAATAAAGGGTTTGTAATATCTTTGAAGTAGGCACAAAAGGGCCTTTTATACCTTAAATTTAAGTGCCTATTGTAGACAAGGTACTGTGCCTAAATTTTATCTGGAAATACTTTTTCATAACAAATACCTAAAAGCAAACAAGCATACCACAAGAAAATACACGTAAAGTTTAGTGAAATAAAGTTTGCCTACAATAACATAAGAAAACGATCATCATCTGACATATTTTAAGTTCATAAATTTTAACATAATACTTTAAAATGCCCGTGATTTTTCAGGTACGTAATAAAGACAGTAAAGCAGTATAGGGAATTATCAAGGGCTTAACCAGAGCCACATTCCTGCTTACCTCAGGCTGCATTAAGAAAGAGTCCTGCATGTGATCTCGAACCTCCTTCAGGAAGCTTGGATGGCTACCTACCTGAAAAAAGATTTTAAGACTTTATAGGAAAAAAACCTCATCTGATAATAAAATAATACAATAACAGGTAACAAATTATCGACAGACCCTTAGACTTGACTTGCCTCTATTGTGACATAGCCCAAAAGAAAAATTACTTATTTCTCTTAGGCAACAATGTATTGTAAGATCTCATTACAGCCTCTGGTACCTCAAAGCATTCTAAATGAAGTGGTTTGGAAAGTATGTAGTTACAGTTTTCATTATCGGCAAATGGGTTGTTTTGGAAACTCTTTTCAGAACACGTGACAGCTTACAGCACATATGAATTTACACCTTTATTCCTTGCAGAAAAGCATCCTGCTTTCCATTAAAATCAAAATACTATGCAAGAAAATGGAAAATAAAATACTGGAAGAGAAGTGTTAAGTATCATACAATCTCCGCTGCCAGGATCTAAATGATTAATTACCTGTATCAGTGTATTCCAGAAACTAATTCACCAAGGGGGGCATAAACAACAATGGTAGCCAAGTTAAAATGTTAGAGACAAAGGTCAAAAGGGGAGGGGAAGGCAAGGATAAGATCACCACTCAATTTCAGTTTCCCCAGGCTATAGGAAGAGACATTCACTACAGCATCATGTGTAGGGCTCTCCAAAAATGTCTGTGTCCTTTTATCAAGTAACACGGTATGCATGGATTTCCATTTGCTTACTTGTAAATTATCAACATGCAATATATGAATTAAACATGAAAATGATATTTTATGGAATGAAAGGTGAAACATTTTTAAAATAATTTTTATTTTATTTAACAACAGTATAAAGAGTATTTTCTATACCCACTAGAATAGGATCATTTGGTGTCAATAGAGGCTAGGTGCAGAGCAGTGAGAAGATATTCCTACTCTTCCCAGTTAGGGTGGGTCCGCCAAAGCCCAGAGGGGAGCCAGAACTCCTACTCTCTTCTCCAAGGTAACAAGGAGCTCTTCCCACCTCATGGGTGTCAACAGAGGCCAAGTGGAGGGCCTGGATTTCTGCCTGCACCTGGCAATACTGAGGCCTTCGTACTCCTGCCACAGCAGTGTCAAATAAAGCCAGCTAAAGCAGAATGTTTAAATAAGATCCAGAATATAACAACATAATACCCCAAATTTCCAGGCTTCTAACAAAATCGGTCGATCGATCGATCGATCATGAATCCTACCAAAAACCACAAAAACAACAATTTAAATGGAAAAGGATAATTAGTAGATGCTAACATAGAAAGTACAGAAATGTTAGAATTATATGACAAAGATTTTTTAAATATTGAGAGAGAGAGAGGGAGAATCTCAAGCAGATTCAGTGCTGTCAGCACAGAGCCCAACGCAGGGCTTGATCATATGAACCACAAGATCAGGAAATCAGGAAATCAGCTGAAATCAGGAGTCAGACACTCAACCCACTGAGCCACCAAGGTGCCCCAACAGCCATGATAAAAATGCTTCAATAAAGAATAAAAATATTTAGCAATGAAAAAATAGAAATTCTCATCAAAAGACAAGAAGATATAAAGAACCAAATGGAAATTCTAGAATGAAAAAAACTATTAACAGACATTTTAAAAATCAATGGATATATAAGATATGTCAAAAGAACACAGGAATCAAGTGGAAATGCTCCCAATGGCCAAAGCTAGAAAATGTTGATTAACAAAAGAAACCCATATTTTATTATAGCCCCAAATTATAAAATACCCACTGATGTGATAACACTGGGGTTTAGCAGCAAACAGTCAACAAAGAATTCTTGAGGTGTCTTTGGTG
The DNA here is from genome assembly GCF_023721935.1 of Panthera uncia. Lineage (NCBI taxonomy): Eukaryota > Metazoa > Chordata > Mammalia > Carnivora > Felidae > Panthera > Panthera uncia. The sequence continues at coordinate 954,962 of NW_026057576.1, read as the reverse complement.
CAAAAGGGGTGTTTTTGTTTGTTTTTTTAATGTTTATTTATTTTGAGAGAGAGAGAGAGAGAGAGAGAGAGAGAAAGCAAGAGCAGGAACAGGGAACAGTAAAGACAGAGGGAGAGAAGAATTCCAAGCAGACAACGCTCTGTCAGCGTGGAGCCTGAAACAGGGCTCAATTTCACAAACCACGAGATCATCACCTGAGCCAAAATCAAGAGTTCGGATGCTTAACCAACTGAGCTGCCCAAGCACCCCTAAAAAGTTGGTTTTATTAAAGCACAGGGATAGGACCCGAGGGCAGAAAGAGCTGCACTGGGGTTGTGAGGAGTGGCTGATTATACACTTTCAAGCTGGGAGGGAGTTATGGATAGCATAAGACTCTAAGTTTGGAAGCAAGGTTTCTGGAACCTTGAGGGGCTAGTAGCCAGCTGTTGTTAGGAAAAGGTCATTTACTATGGTCTAGTAAAACCTTAGTCAGGAGACCTTTCAGATAAATATCATGGAGACCTAAGCTTGGAGGATGATTACTAACATACATCTTGGGGGTAGAGATAAAAGGAAGCTTCCAAAGGAATTTTTACATGTTAAAGGAGACTTCTAGGATCCTGGAGGCAGGCTAATGTTAAGCTAAAGTATTAATATTGAGTCAGTTGAATTCCTAGAGGAAGGTCACTCTGCCTGTCTCAAGGACTTGTCAATGGGCTGTAAACTATAAAGAAACTGAATTGTTTTTCTTTTGCCTTTTGTTGCCATATGATCCAGGAGTCCCTACTGATATTAATAAATGACTGAATAAAATAATAAATGTAAGAGAAAAGACAAATCTCTTATGCAGAAAAAGCCCTAGTAACTGTATACTCCACCCTAAAGGAGACAGTGACTTCATTTTCAAGAATACAACATGGAAATGGGAGGAGGCGGGCTTTACAACGGAGAATCCTGACAAATGCTACTGCAGCAAGGTGATAAACATCAACTTCAGCAGTCATTTTAAATCATGTTGATAGGTGTACCCTTATGATATGCTGAAAACGTCAAAACTGTAAAAGGTAAACACATCTGTGACATTCCTCCTAAAAACCTACAGCTACAATCTAATGATAAGAAAACATCAAATTCCAAAAGAAAGGCATTTTACAATACACCTAAATCCTAAAAACTGTCAAGGCCATTAAAAACAAAACTATGAGAAAATGTCACAACCAAGACTACCCTAAGGTTTCATGATTACTGAGTATAATGTGGTATTCTAGATACGATCCTAGAACAGAAAAAAGACATTATATAAAAGTTAAGGAAATCCATGGGCACCTGGATGGGTGGGCCAGTTAAGCATCCGACTTCAGCTCAGTTCATGATCTCACGGTCCATGAGTTCAAGCCCTGCATTGGGCTCTGTGCTAACAGCTCAGAGCTTGGAGCTTGCTTCAAGATTCTGTCTCCCTCTCTCTCTGCCCCTCCCCTGCTCATACTCTGTCTCTCTCAAAAATAAATAAACTTTTTTTTTTTAAAGTGAAGGAAATCCAAATAAACTATGGACTTTTCATAATGCCAGTTCAGTAAATGTAACAAATATTATCTTACTAATTTAAGGTGTCAACAGAAGACCTTACCATGAGAACACTGTACTATCTTCTTAATTTTTCTATAACACTAAAACCATTCTAAAAAAAATTATTAGTAAACAACAAGAAAAAAACAACAAATAGCAGAACAAAGACAGAGGAAAGAAGCAGTGAAGGAAAATACAGAAATTATCCAATCTGAATAGAAAGAAAACAGGCTTGGATGGAAAAAATAAAAAAGAACAGAGCCTCAGGGATCTGTAAGACTGTAACAAATATTTAACTTTCATATCACTAGAGTCCTGGAAGGAGAGGAAAAAGAGGATAAGGCTGAAAAAGTTCTCAAAAAAATGTCTGAAAACACTGCAAACTAGGCAGAAGATATAAGCCTACAGATAGAAGCTGAGCAAACCCCAAGAAGGATAAACTGAAGGAATCACAATATATCACAGTCAAATTTCTGAAAAATTTTAAATAATATTAAAATTTGGATAAAAATAAAAGCAAAGGAAAAAAATCTTAAAATCAGCAACAGAAACGACACAGCTATAGGAGAAATACAACTGGAATTACAACCTAGAAGGACAGAAAACTTTCAGTCAACAGACCCTCCACTCAATCCAAACACCACAGGAGCAATGTGGCACCAACCCCACCCACACTAGAAAGGACAAGTACAAAGCCTAGACTCCACCTTTGCCTGGCTATAATGAGGTACCCCATGCCAGCAACCCAGCTAGGGTGACATAAGAAAAGGTCAAGTAGGGAGCCTGAACTTCTTAACCTATCAGAAAGTAACAAGGTACCTTGTCACCTACCCATCAAGATGAGAACTAGCAGAGTCAAACTTTCACCAGTAGTACTAAGGCCAAAGTTGAAATTAAATATAGTCTAAAGAACAGAAAGAAAATGAAAAAAAAAAAAAAAAAAAAAAAAAAAAAAGTGAACAAAGTCTAAAGAACCTATAGGACAAATTAAGCAGACCAACATGTACATTATGACAGCTCCAAAAGAATAGAGAGAACAAGCAAATTTTTATTTTAACAATGGCTGAAAACTTCATAAATTTGATGATCGGAAAGAAATCCACAAACCTGAAAAGCACAACAAATTATAAGTAGGATAAACTCAAAAAGACACACAACAGTACAAATTATAATCAAACTGTTGAAAGACAGAGAATCTTCAGTAGCAAGAGACAAGCTACTTATCAAGTACAAAGAAACCTCAGTAAGATTTTCCACCAATTTCTTATCAGAGACCATGGAAGCCAAAAGGACATATATAAAATGCTGAAAGAAAAAAAACTTTCAAACAAAAATACTATACCCGGCAAAACTGTTATCCAAACATGAAGGACAAATAAAGACATATCAAATAAAAAACTGAGGGTATTTGTTACCACTAGACCTACTCTAAAGAATTGTTAAAGACAGTCAAAGATTTAGGCTGAAATGGAAAGGAAACTAGACAGTAACAGAGTAAACAAATAAGACTCTTTAGCAGGGGCGCCTGGGTGGCTCAGTTGGTTGAGCGGCCGACTTCGGCTCAGGTCATAATCTCACGGTCTGTGAGTTCGAGTCCCATGTAGGGCTCTGTGCTGACAGCTGGGAGCCTGGAGCCTGCTTCAGATTCTGTGTCTCCCTCTCTCTGACCCTCCCCCGTTCATGCTCTGTCTCTCTCTGTCTCAAAAATAAATAAACGTTAAAAAAAAATTAAAAAAAAAAAAATAACTACATGGGCAAATATAAAACGTAGTACTGGAGTACTTTAGCTTATAAATCAACTTTTTACTTCCTACATGATTTTAAGGACGAATGTACAAAACATAATTGTAAACCTGTTATTGTGCAAACAATGTTTAAGATGTAATTTATTGTAACATAAATGGGGCTGGAGCTATACAGGAGCAGAGTTCCTTTTTTTTTATTATTTATTTATTTATTTTAAGTTTATGAGAAAGGGGGGTGGGCGGAGGGAAGGAGAGAGGAAGAGAATCCCAAGCAGGCTCCACACTGGCAGCTCAGAGCCCAACGTGGGGCTTAAACTCACAAACTGCAAGATCATGACCTGAGATGAAACCAAGAGTCAGACACTTAACTGTGCCACCCAGAAGCCCCTACAGGAGCAGAGTTCTTAAATGCCAATTAAGTTGTTACCAGCTTAAATTAGATATAAATTTAAGAGGTTAAACGTTAAGCAAATTCAGCAGCATACTGCAAGTATTATACAACACAGTCAAGTGGGGTTTATCCTAGTAATGCAAAGAGTGGTTCAACGTAAAATAATGAATGTAATAAACCACATGGATATAATGAAGGTAAAAACCACATGATAATCAAATGGTAGAGAAGTTTGACAAAATCCAACATACTTTTATGACTAAAACACTCAACAAACTAAGTAAGAATATTAGAAAAGTACTGCGACATAATAAATGCCATGTATGAACAACCCACAACTAGCATCAGACTCAATGGTCAAAGACAGATGGCTTTTCTTCCAAGATTAGAAGCAAAACAAGGATACTCAATTTCATCACTTCTTCTAGTCAATAGTGAAAGTTCTAGCCAAAACATTTAGGAAAAAGAAATAAAAGACAACCAAATTAGAAACAAAGAGGTAAAACTACTGCTATTTGCACATGACATAACTAGATGGGAAAAATTCCAAAGGATCCACAATAAAGCTACTAGAGCTAAAAAACAAATTCAACAAAGTTGCAGGGTACAAGATCAACACTTAAATATCACTTGTATTTCTAAACACTAGCAATGTACAATCTGAAAGGGAAGTTAATAAAGCAATTACATTAACAATTGTGTTAAAAACGAAATGCCTAGAAATAAATATACCCAAGAAAATGGAAGACTTGTACACTGAAAACTATGAAAAAACTGCTAAGAGAAATTAAGAAAGGTCTAAATAAATAGGAAGACAACCCATATCCACAGCCAGGAAGATTTAACACTGTTGAAATGTCAATAGTACCCAAAGCAATCTACAGGTTCAATGCAATCACTATCAAAATTCTAATAGCCTTTTCTGGAGAAATGGAAAAGCTAATCCTCCAATTCACATAACATTGCAATGAGTCTAGAATATCCAAACAATCTCTAAAGAACAACAAAGTTGGAAGACTCATTTCCTAATTTCAAAACTTACTACACAGTTATCATAATAGTGTGGTTCTTGCATAAGAACAGACACGTAGATGAATGGAATATCCAATGAGAGTCCAGAAATAAACCTACTCATCTATGGCCAATTAATATTTCACAAGTATAATAAGTCCATTCCATGGGAGAAACAATACTCTTTTCAACAGATGATGATGCTGGGACAACTGGATTTCCACATACAAAAGAAAGAAGCTGGATGCCTGTCTCATATCCTAAACAAAAATTAATTCAAAATGGACCAAAGACCTAAATAGGAGTTAAAACCATAAACGTCTTGAAGAAAACATAGGGATAAACCATCTTAACTTTTGATTTTGCAAACAAATTCTTAGGTATGGACCAAAAACATAATCAACAAGGAAAAAAGAGGTTAACTGGACTTTATTAACATCAAAATTTTTGTACATTTAGATGACATTATCAAAAAAGCAGAAAGGCAACACACAGGAGACGACATCTGCAACCATATGTCAAATAAGGGATTAATATTCGGAACATATAAAAAACTACTACAATTGAAAAATAAAAGGAAAAACAAGGCAATTCAATCAACACAGGCAAAGGACTTCAATACTTTCAAAGATACACAAATTGTCCATAAGCACATGGAAATATGCTCTACAGCATTAGTAATCACAGAAATGCAAATGAGAACCACAGAGATACCACCCCACACCTACTGAGATGATTATAATAAAACACAAATGTTTAAGTGAAATAAACCAGACACAAAAGGACAAAGTAATGTATGATTTCAAGTATATGAAATATCTAGAATACCCAAATTCATAAAGACACAAAGAAGACTAGAGATTACCAGGGATCAGGGAGGTAGGAGAAAATGAGGAGTTACTGGCTTGTCACTTTCTGTGTGGGTCATTGAAAAGTTTTGAAAATAGAGGCAATGGTTGCACATTATGAATGCAATTAATGCCACTAAACTGTATACTTAAAAATGTTTCAGAACAATTGGAAATTCGGTTATATATATTTATCACAATTTTAAAAAAATTTAAAGTTATTTTACACCTTTTTTATGCTCTGGAATGATTTAAAATAGCACTCAGATTACCTAGTTTAAATCTGATGGAATTTTCCTATGAAACCATCTGAGTCTGTTTCTCCTTGTGGGTTAGTTCACTGATAACTATCTCTATTTCTTCTAGGGAGATTCTCTGCTTTACTGTATCATCTGGAGTCAATTTAGGTAAATTAGATTTTCACACACACAAAAAAATTATTTTCACAGAAAATTACTCAGTCTGGGTTGTCAGTATTTTTATATAAAGCTGCACACAAAGTAGTCCCTTATGACTGATTTTCTTCAACTTCCTCTGTTTTGATGCTTCAGTCTACTTTGTCACTTATTTTTGTGAATTTACCCATTTTTTAAGCCTCTTTTCCTGATGAGATTGATGATCAGTTGGTCTAGTTTTTCACAGACCTGATTTATCATAGAAACAGTATTCTGAATTATTTTGGTACTGTTTTTATTTCTTAACTCATTAATTTCTAGTTTTACCTTTATTTATTTCTTCTCCTTTTAGTTTGTTCTTTTTACAACTTTTTGAGTTGAATATTTAATTCATTTATTTTCATTTTTATTGTTTTAAGCATTAAGGATTTGAATTTTACTCAAGCATTTTTTAAAATAAATATCCTAGGGGCGCCTGGGCGGCTCAGTCGGTTAAGCGTCCGACTTCAGCTCAGGTCATGATCTCGCGGTCCGTGAGTTCAAGCCCCGTGTCGGGCTCTGGGCTGATGGCTCAGAGCCTGGAGCCTGCTTCGGATTCTGTGTCTCCCTCTCTCTCTCTGCCCCTCCCCCATTCATGCTCTGTCTCTCTCTGTCTCAAAAATAAATAAAACGTTAAAAAAATTAAAAAATAAATAAATAAATAAATAAAATAAAATAAATATCCTATTGATATCTTAAAGAATGCATCCCCCCAAAAATTAAACATGATGTCACTTATGAATACTAATGGGAAAATACTAAATAAAATATTAACAGTTCCAACTAAACATTTAAAATATAACAATGACCTGGTATGGTTTATACTAGCAATGCAAGAATGGTTACATGGTTTAGGAAATTCATTACAAAAAGTCACATATTAATAGATTTAAAGGAGGGAAGAAATCACATAACACTTCCATAGACACTGAAAACCTTCAAAACTCAACATTCATTTTCGGTGAAATACTTAATAAAACAAAAATCAGTGGGTACTTCTTTAATATATTTAATATATATTGACCTCAACCCTAAAGCCAAATAATTTAATGAGGAAATACCAAAGGCATTCCCACTGGAAAAACAAAAAGATACTTCCACTCTTTATAACTCTACTGGAGTTATTAGGAAACCCATTATGCAAGACAAAATAATAATGAGAATAAGAAATGTAAAGGAAGATCTAAACTTTCTCTACTTGCAGATGATATGATGACTTAGTCAAAAATCCAAGAAAATCAACCAATAAGGATGATTTAGACAGCAGCTATTTAAAATCAATTTAAAAATATATGTAGGCATACATATATGTACATACATATATGCACATATACATATACACACACAATAATGGAAGAGAAAACCTCATTTAAAATAGTAACAAAAAGATAAAATATTTATGAATAAGTTCTGATCTAACAGAATGAAATCCCTTGTTCTATAATGGGATATTTTGACATAAAGATGCTGATTCTCAATGACAGTCATTTGGATGGAAAAAATATCTGACCCATAATTTAACAACATACCAGAATAAATTCCCTTACATGCATTAAAGATTTAAATATTAAAATGAAGGCTTGCAAACATTAGAAAGAAAATAAGAAAAGCATTCCTTTATAGTCTGGGAGTAAGGAAAGTATGTGAAACAAAATCCAGAAACAATAAAAAGAAAAAAAAACTGTTAAATTTGAAAATAATTAAAAATTTTACATTACGGGTGCGCCTGGGTGGCTCAGGTCATGATCTCACAATCGTTGAGATTGAGCCCCAACCTGGGGCTCCAGGATGAGTGGGGCCTGCTTGGGATTTTCTCTCTCCCTCTCACTCTGCCCCTCCCTGCTCACTCTCTAGCTCTCTCAAAATAAATAAATAAACTTTAAAAAAAGATTCTTAAAACCAAATTAAAAAAATAAAAATTTTACACGGCAAAAATTTTTATAAGCACCCAAACACAGTTATTTATAACATGGTAGGATATCATTACTTAATAAACTTTATAAAAAGTAAAACCATGTTAGAAGTCAAAGACAGTGGTTATCTTTGAAGAGGTAGAAGGGGAAAGTCACTGGGAGAGGACACAAAGGGGCTGATGGAGAATTGGTAACGTTCGGTTTCTTGAAGTAGGATCTTAAAAATCAAGGAGGCTCAGATTTCACTTTTTAATAACACTATGTGACGGGGATTGCTACTTCCACAACTTTACACATGGTGAAATGAGGTTAAATAATTTGCCCAGGACATAGATGACTGGTGGGGCCAGGATTTTAACACAGGCCAACTAACTAGAGCTAGCACTCTTAACCAAACCTTCCATGTAGCAGAAGATAATAAATGCAACATAATCGTCAACATCAAACATGACAGTGAGGTCTTGGAAGATTATAATTAGTCTGATCCTTACACTAATGAATTTGAAGTATGCCACCTCAATGAAAACCCTATGAAAGCAGGATCTATGTTTACTTTCCACTATACTATTTCCAGCAACTAGGACAACACTTGTAACATGGTAGGGGCAATTGTTTGTAAACAAACTACAAATGCATTTTGCTCATTAAAATAAATGTTCAATTTAATGGAAAAAACGGAGAAGATCAAAACCCAAAGAAAAAATGGGTAAAAGATAAACAGTTCACAGAAAAGGAAAGACAAGTAGCTCTGAAACAGGAAAAGTGCTCATCATTCCTAATAAAAGGAATATGAATTAAAACTATATCAACATACCATCTTTCCCAATCAAAATGATGTGTTAATACTCTCTGTTGGAGAGGGAGTGGAGACACAGGCACTCGACATACACTACTAAGAGAGATACAAACTGGCACAATTACAACAGAAGGGAATTTAACATGTCTAACTAACTAACTAACTAACTAACATATGCACTCCTTAGGCAAGCAGCCAGCTTCTAAGAGTCTACCCTAAAACCATACCTCCACGAATACAGAGAAAATACATCAGGTTATTCACCACCTACTATTTATAATAGCAAAGTACCAGAAATAACCTGAAGACCATCCAATAGCAAAGTGATCAAATAAACTTTTATATAGCCCAGTGCTGTCTGGGACATGGTTAACCACTAGCTCTTAGATTAAGGGAGACCCCATAATTTGCAACATTTGTCATGAAAACACTCCCACTATGGCTAATTTCAGCTACAAAATAAAACCAAACATGAAACTGGAAAGAGACACACAGAAGCACACCATTATTTGTAAAATATCCATTGTATAAACATAAGACACAAATAACCTTAAGAATACAAATAATATTAAAATAATTAAACTAATTAGGAAGTAATAGGTTTTGTGTACTTCTTTTATTTTCAATATTGTTGAGGTTTGAATTGTGTTCCCCCAAAATTCATCTTTTTTTAAAGAACGAGAGGGCACAAGTGAGCAAGAGGCGGGGGGAGGGGGAGAGGGAAAGGGAGAGGGAGAG